>NC_135415.1:19598102-19898102 GCF_051991245.1 Festucalex cinctus | reverse complement strand
GCCTACAATATATTACATGGGCATTTCTGTGTAAATGAAAGAAGCACAAGGTTTTTCAGTATAGATATCATTTACGAGTCACTGTAACAGACAGCAGTGCGAAAAGAAAGAGAGACACAAATTCAAGTTGAGCTTTTCATTAAAAAAAAAAAAAAAAAGGGTGATTACAAAATGTTTGTTTTGACATTATGAGATGATGTGCAAGTGCATATTTAGCTGTACTACATTCATAGACATGTACCTGTATTGCCGACGTGTTGACATCAAACTTCTTAAAAATGGCAAAAGCCTCCTCGAAGAGTTCATTGCTGATAGCAATATTAGCAATGTCCGGGGCGTCGTAGTTGTCCAGCCTATTGACATATTCCATCACACGCGTGCGGTCCGCCTTGATGGCGGTCAAAATCAGCAGGTTCTGAAGGTTTCTGGGAAAACATACAAAACAAAGGGAATGTTAAAAAATATTAATGATGGTTAAATAATTCAAATGTAGCACTTAGTAATCTGAACCTATGTTCACTGAAAACAGAGTTGTCAAGCACGATCTTCTCCAGAAGTTCAATCAACTCGTTGGGTAAGTCGGCGGTCATGAATGCTTTGACGGAAACTGACACCTCCTCTGGGTCCTGGGTCTCTGACAGCGCAGTTTGTACCACCTGGAATGAACATAAGAAGTACACTATAACATTATGTTGCATAATAATAATGATAATAATCAACAACCTGCACCACTTGAGACTCTGACCTGATCGATGAGTGGCCTCCTGTAGGGGTTGTTCTCTTCCAACACATTGGCCCAAAGTTCCGGGTCTTTCCGTCGCACCAAATACCGAGCCTCACTTTTAAATAACGAGTTCTCATTGCAGACCTGGCAAAAAAAAAAGAACAATCAAAAGATGCACATATACCAGTATTTGATTAGATCATACATACTTATTAAACAGATGTTCATATTTTGAGCACTGTAATTTGAGGTCCTCACCTTGATGAGGTCCATGTCACACTGCCCTCTCTCATAAGCCACACAGGCAAGGTGAGGGTCCCTCTTCTCACAATAGCGTCCCACCACAGCACTGTCATAGTAAGGGTTCTCTTTCAGGAAACGTTCCGGTGTGTTGTTGCTGTCGATGTAAATCTTGGCCAGAGCATTGTGGGTGGCTGGCTCCTCGCAGCCTTCATGGATACGTGACTCCAACCACGGTAACAAGAGCTTTAACCTAGAAAGAAGAAAATCAATAACTAATATGTGATTTTTTCAGAAGTAAATTGTGCTGATGTACCACAAGGTGGCGGTGTTATGAGTTTTGTCATTCATTCTTAGTTGAGTTGTAGGCAAAGTAAAGCTTTGTTTCCTGCATTTTATGGCACAAGAAAAGCAAAACTACATTGGCTGCTTCTTTCTTACCTGTTTCTTTTCTCCACCTCATCCACAAGCTCATCAGTGGAAAACTGCCCTCTGACCACCATGATCAAATTCTTAATGACATCCTCAGCACAATCTACATCCAACAGGCCGCCTATCACCACTGGTAATCGACTAGGGTTAACCTGAAAATCATGATAGGAAATTAGCCAACAAGTCACAGAAACCCTGTTACATTTATAGGAAGGACAAAAATCTTATTACTATTCTACTATTAACACAGTGTATTTGCCAACATTTGATACTATTGTATGTTTACCCTACAAACTGTTACGCAACTCAAATTTTGTGGTGGCAGAAGAATGATAAGTATTCCACAGGTTTTTCTGGTGGGATACAAGTCATTGTGCAATTCGTATACTGCACAAAGAAATATTGTACATTCCAAAAGAACTATTGTTTCTCGTGTTTGAGTAACATCAAGATAAATCCTTTGAGGACTGTGACAACGGTGGGCAACAGCCTGGAAATGACAGTGACTTACTTTCTGCACATAGATTTCAATGTATTTCTGGAGAGTGTTGCGGTAGAGGTAGAGTACCAGGTCGTGGACAAAGTCAAAGCGGTCACATACAATAATGAGAGGAAGCTGGTCTGTCAACTTGGCTTCCTAGCAAGGGGAAAAAAAACGAAGTTCCTTTGTTAATTAAAACATCACATTTCTTACTGAGTTATAATGGAATTAGAAGATGCAAGAACAGTTTCACCTTAAGGAAATTCTTAACCCTTTCCGGGTCATAACAGTTGCTTTCCCTGCAGATCCTCTCAACTTCTTTGATCTGTCCAGTCTTGCAGGCCGCCTGGATGTACTTGAAGTGAACGTCAGGCTCCTGGCTGAAATTCACAATCGAGCCGAGGAAGTAAAACAAGCCTTGAATAGAAAGAGAAGAGGAAGTCATGACCTAGGCCGATACACACACACGCGCACACGGTGCTTGGGACACATACCCTCGTAACTCTTGAAGGACTCAAATAGCTCCACGAGGGCCTGAGTACCCAACTGCTCATGATACTTTGATGCTACCTGCACACATAGTTGCAGGTTCTGCCTGATGTTAGCCGACAACATGGCTCTTAGACACTCCAATGAGTCATCAACCGATAAAGAGCCAAAGAAGTTCAACAGCCACTGTAAGGAAGAAGAAGAAAAAGAAAGTTAAACAGCTGAAAAGAAGACAATTTCACACATCACCTAAAAAGTTAACCAATAAAAAACTGATTCCCTCTCTTTGGATGTACCTCAGGGTTGAGCAGATGTGTGTGCACCACAGCTCGCTTGATATCATAAAGGTCAGTGTAGTGCTCGAGAGCTCTCTGCAGCAGGCCCGCCGTCTCACATAGCTGGGCAACATGCGCACGGTCGTAGTGTGTGAACATCTGGTTGCCCAGGATGGCATCTGCCACCTAAATAGAAGTTGTTACACGCACGGTCAAACGAATGACCAAACCTCAAAAGTGTCTGCTTCTTGTGTGAATGTTGACCTGTGGCGCTTGTACGAGGTTCATCTCGAGCAGACGTGTTTGCAAGTGTCCTTCAGCTGGGCGGTTGTTCTTCAAAGCATCCAACAGGAAGGACGTGCACTGCTGAATCAGGCTGCCTTCCATGAACACATCCACAATCTACAATTACAAATCAGAAAGGAAAGAGGTTAGTTTGTCACTACGTTATCTGATAGATGCACCCGTGTCAAGTTGTCCCAGTCACGTCATTTTCAGATGACCGTATCAATGTTTTGTAAATAGGGATTGTTTCAAGCAGCAGTCTGCGCATCTGAAGGGCATTGCGTCCAAATGGCCACACAAACCTGCACACAGCTTATGAGGGATCATTTTTTCTTACACAGCCAACAGTCGAGCAAGCCGGAAAATACAAAAAACTAAACTAAGTTTGCAAAGACGCATAGATCAGAGGAGAGAACAGAATGGCCCAACACCTTGCTGGCCAGCATCATCATAGATCAAAGAATGGATCATAGATCATACGGTACGCATGTAAACGATTTACCTAAGTCTTAACAAGTGTGAATTATTTTGTGCCAAGCAAATTTATGCCCTACTGGTTGCATTCAATCCTGCAATGCAGCTGTATTGACTCTAGGGATTTAATGATAACAGCAATATTGTGATATTAAAACTGCCACAATATCGTCGTTGTCATGTCACGATATTAAAAGCAGCATGTCCGTGTTAAAAATTAAAAATAAATATAAAAATAAAAATAAAAATGTCAAGTAGATTACCTTTTGTGCAGTTGTAGCACCCTCTGGTGGTTAGTTGTTTAGTGCAGTTTACTTTTCATACAACATGTTTTGGCCCTTCTATGTCGAAAATCCATGCTAATCGTCAGATGAAGGGCAATGTAATATGCTTGTGAACCGAGTCAATATGTGGAGAAAGTCAATGTGTGAGTGCATTAGAGATCGTAGGTTATGTGCATTTTTGTTACTTATTTACAAAAGCACAATATTGTGCTTTTAAAACAATATTGTGACCTTTCCTTCATATCCTACCCATCGTGATAATTATTGTATCGTGAGGTTCATGTCATGATAATATTGTATCGTGACAATTGGATATTGTTACATCCCTAATTGACTCATCATTGTTACAATATTTAAAAGACACATTTCTAAATAACGTTGTAAATGGATCAATTTTCAGAGAACGACAAGAAATTAAATTGGGTGGAGGAGTCTGGAATAAAGCAAGGCGGTGGCGTGACTTTTAAGGGAGGAAAAGCATGACTTAGTGAATTCCTGGCATTGCTGGCACATCTGGAATAACATAAAATGCAGCTTGTACACGCTTGTGCAAGGGGAACTCTGCAGATGTGTTTACAAAAAAAAAAAGGCAGGATTATTTGTATGGGTGATGAGATGACGTGTTACCTGGTTGATATTGGCGAGTGGCTCTTCATCCTGCACCAGCATCTGCGCAAATTGCAGTCCCTGGTCTGGATTGACGCGCATCACATTCCTCAGCAAAAACACCCAATCAGGGGTGTAGCCAACCTGGGGAAATGTAGCAAGTTGGGGTTCATTTTACAAATCCAATATTGAATTAAAACATGCAGATCTACTCCCTGGTATTGAATATCATTGGGCGGGGTGCACCAAATGAAATAACAGAAAATACAGGCGGTTGATAGTTACTTTTTTGGCATACAGAACAATCTTCTGGAACTGCCCGGTCTCCGCAAAGCACTGAATGACCTTGTTAGGGACGTTAGCTCTGAGGTACACACTAAGAGCGAGGGTCGGATCAGAAGCCTTCACCAGATCCCCCAGCTCTTCTGAGCACTCCAGCTACAAAACAGATATGTTTAAGTCAAATCAGGCCAGTACAAACAACTATGGCATATCCAGCTGTCGCAGAAAAAAATAGTTCACATTATTACCACATATTATGCAAGTCAAATCTCACCTTGTCCTCCTTCAGCCACTTCTCCAGCAGCTGCTTGCGGCCCTGCTGCAGGACAGGCCTGCACAGCTCCAAGGATTCAAATTTGTTGAGCTGACCCTGGTCCAACAGAATACCAAAGTACTGCAACAGCGGAGATGCCTGACCTGGTTGGGCAGGGACACTCTGAAACTGACGGATGGTCTCGGCGGTCCGCAGGACACCCTGAGTCAGGTGGAGTAGAATTGGGGAAGTGTTGTGGGAAAGATGGTAGGAAGAAAAAAGAAACTTCTCTGTAAACATGAATTTTAAACTTCAAGAATTTGTTTTTTCAGTACTCTACATATCAGGGCCGGCCTAGGCTACGGGCGAGCTAGGCGGTCGCCTAGGGCGCCATCTTGTGAAGGGGGCGCCAAATTGCAGAAAGGAAAAAAAATAAAATTTTAAAAACCCAAACACAACCCCCACCCCCACCCTCGTGTTTTCTAACATAAAATATGTTATATAGCAAATCTATTTTATTAAGTTCCTTTTTTTTATTACTTCTATTTCAAATAAATGACTGTGAGTTCACGACCTGCTGTCCTGGCGCCCTGAATCAGACCCGCTGCTGCCGCTTACAATGAATGAAAGGTAGGGGGAGGGGTCGTATATCATCTCAGAGTGTAGTGGCAGCACTTTAGAAAGATAGATAGATGGTTGGCACACTTGTGTTGTTTATACATTGACATCGACAACAATGAAAAGGTCCAAGCCTTCAGGTGCTGCACTAAGAAAGCGGCGAAAGGAGGCGGAGGAAAAACGGGCCCAGGGTAGAGGTATGTATGTCGGTCAATCATCATTGTTTATAAAATAAACACGAAAATAGCGTTAGCGTCTTAGCTTGCTTATAACTTGTTTACTGCACCATTACACCCATGCTAGTAGCTACTTTGCACACAAGAGTGGGGCAACGCTTGCTGAGTTTAAACTAAAACAGCCAGTAAGTCCAGATACCGGCAAATGGATTTGCATAAGTCATTGTTTCACATAACCACATTAATTTATTAATTTATTGAAAATAAGAATTATGTGCTGGTTTAATGTAAAAATCTATATAGTAAATGCATTTTTTTTTTTAACTAGATGCACTGAGAAAATATTTGCAGCCACAACAAGCACCTGCAGAAGCTGTGGTAAACAATCCTTCAGTGTCATCTTCACCAAAGGCTACTGAATGTAAGTGCATGAATGGTGCATTTAATAAAAAACAGCCATAATTTCTTACATTGTATTCTATCATAATGCAAATGGATTTGTTTTCCCTGCTTTAACACCAAAATAATTTGAAGTGATGTATTTTGTTTAATGTACAGCTGAAGCAACAGCCAGTCAAGCACCAATCAGCAGTACTTTGAGTGACACAAAGCTCGATCTTCTAGATCCAGGTGACTATTTCAGATATATCAGCTATTGCTGAATCATGTACAGTGCTCAGCAGCATATATGAGTAAAAATTTGAAAAATTTAAAGATTTTGTTCAATATCTCCCCGCGACCCTTGTGAGGAATAAGCGGTCAAGAAAATGGATGGATGGATGGATGGATGTTCAATATCTCAATAAACATAAGAACAATTTGGGGTGGGCACACCTTCCCTCTCTGCGCTGCTGCCCGGTGCCGGTTTCCGGGGGGGGGTGGGGGTTTCTCGCGGGGGGCCGGGTTCGCGGGGGGGGTGGCGGCCGTCGGGGGGGGGGGGGGGGGGGGGCTTGTTTGGGGGGGGGGTGGAGGTATGGGTGGGTGGGGGGTTGGGTGCTGGGGGTCGGGGTGTGTTCGGGGGTTTGGGGGTCGGGGGTGGTGGGGCCTGGGTCGTGGTGGATGGCGGGTTTGGGTGGGGTGCGGGGGGGTCGTGGGGGGATGGGGGCTGGGGACCGGTGGGGCGCTGTGGGGGCCCGCTGGGCCTCGTTCTGCGGCCTTGGGCTCGGGGGTGTGGGCCGGGGCTGGGGCGGGGGTGTTCTGGGTGTCTGGGTCGGCTCGCCGACCGGTGTCCGCTCGGGTGGCTTGGGGGTGGCCTTGGTGCTTCCTGCGGCCTGGGGATTCCGGGGGGGGGGGGGGGGGGGGGGTGCTCGCTTTGCTGGACCGCGGTTGACGGCTTCTTTCTTTGGTGGTGGTCCTTATGCATGCCAGATCCGTCGCACCAGCATCTACTGAAACTCAACAGAAGTACCCTCTCCCTCCCACAGCCCCTTGAATCAGTTGGTGCTGGTGTCTGTGGTTCTCACTTTGCTTTATCTATCCTTCCCTCCTTCCTCTCTTTAGTTTTTCCTCTGGTCACTTGAGATCTTAATTTATTAGAAGTATGAGGTTTCTGGGGTTGGCATAAGACTCTGGTTTTGTAACCACGCAGGAGGGGTCTTGTTGGTGCTGGACTTCACTTTGATGGATTGGATGTACTGGCTTCTATGGATCTCACTCTGCCTTATCGATCCTTCCCTCCTTCCTCTCTTTAGTTTTTCCTCTGGGCTCTTGAGATCTCGCTAAATTTGCTGGAATTTAGAGGCTTCCGGGGTTGGCGTAAGACTTTGATTTTGTAATCATGGGGAAGGCAGGAAGTGTTTGGTCGGTGCTGGATTTCACTTTGATTTACCTTTCTTTTCTCTTTATTTCTTTTTTTTCTGACCTTTTCTCTGGTCTCCTGACCATTTAAATCTCACGACTCTGGCAAGATTCTGAAGTACCTGGTTAAGGCGAAGGGTAATGGGATATTTATAAGGTTTTAGGTGAATGAATGAGTATAAATTTATACGTATTTGCACGCACGCACACGCACGCAAAAAAAAAAAAAAAAAAAGAGCAATGATGACAAGACGTTGAATCGGTAAGACTACCGAATGAACAATTCTGAGCTCTTTAGGAAAAAAAAAAAAATAATAAAATAAAAAAATAAAAAAAAATAAAAAAAAATAAAGAACAATTTCCAAAATATTGACAAAATGTTTTCTGTAGAATACGCACTTGACTCACAACATGAAAGTAAGGTTGTAATAGGATGCATAGATTACAAAATCTTCAATTTAATCAAATTAACTAATGCAAAAAAAAATTAAAAAAAATGCAACCCACAACAAAAACGACTACATCTAGTACTTTCTATGATCTCCATGATTGTTATGGGTAGCAACAGGTCTGCTAGGCCTGGAATTAACAAGCCTTTTTCTCGAAGTCTACTTATTTGTGCAATATGTACTCTAATAAATAAAAAATAAATAAACACTTAGCAGAGATGCAGTCATTTCCTACCTGCCCAAAATCCAATATGTCAACCATGGAACTTTTAACTTTTCTAGAGGAGAAAAAACTTCTAAAAATCTATCCCAACATGTGGGTAGCACTCAGAGTGGCTGCTACCATATCAGTGACTGTAGCTTCAGCTGAGAGATGCTTTTCCAAGCTTAAACTAATAAAAAACTATTTAAGGTCTACCATGTCACAAGAATGGCTAACTGGACTGGCACTTATCAGCATCAATCAAGAAGTATCCAGGCAGCTATCCTTTGACGCACCAATTGATGCCTTTGCTGCAAGGAGGTCCCGGCGTGCACTATTTTAAGTATTTGCCGTTATGTTCCTAAGTTATTTAGTGAAGTTTTTTTGCACACTATTCACATTATCTGTGACTCACCTTATTGCCAAAGTTTTACGATATATCGACGTTTGTATATTGATACATTTACTATTTTTTGTATCTTACACAATTATTAATGTACATAGTGAAAACATTTTGAGGTTTTAAATACTGACATTTTGCAAAAATTGCAATAAAAAGTTGCATTGCATTGTACTTCTGTTATTTTTCTTATTTTTATTTGTTTGTGGAATTTGGTATTTATTGCGTGGTGTGCTATTAAATATAACATATCTATAATTTTTGTGTGTGTGTTTTTTTTATGGGATTGGGGGGGGGGGGGGGGCTACCATGTACATTTTCGCCTAGGGTACCAAATTATGTAGGGCCGGCCCTGCTACATATAGACCAACCTTGGGTGCTGATGCAGCAATCTTTGCCGCCTCTGAATAACTTCCCTGGGCAAACAGTGTGTTGAACTTTCTAGCGAAAAGCTCCTCAGCACCAGCTAGGTTGGACCTGACAGCCATCCTTAAGGCCAGGTCTGGATTCTGGAGGACATTCGTCGCATAATTGACAATGTTTTCTTCTTCAACACATACTGACAAGACCTAAAAGGAAACAAAAGAAAGACAACAGACATCAGCAGGATGACCAAATATGTTTTCTGAGCATCGGCATGCATCCCCTCACCTGTCCCTTCTTGTTAACTCCGATGATTCCCGAGCTGGCTTCATGAGGTGATGTGACAAAGATGGTCTCAGCACTGATTCTGTTCATGTAGATGCACACTCCTGACTCGAGGTCGTACAGGTGAATGTAACCGTACTTGGTGATTAAATATATGACACCGTGCTTGCTTCCAATCTGTGGGAAAAACAAAATTGATGACCACCGGACAGTCTCAGGCCACACCCTCCGAGTTGCAGGGTTCCTTGACATACCTGCATAGCTACAGGAAAGTCTGTCTGGGCCTCTGGAGGGAAAAACACATCCACTGCTTTCTTTGCAAATGGCTGGTTTCCTGCAGCTGGCTGACCCACTTCAATGATGTGCAGCTGGATGAATTGTAACATGTTAAAATAAGACCACAATTGTGCAAAAAAACTGAGTACAGAAAATACGCTTGCATGCACACAGTGGGATGTTATTTATGCTGTGAAACAAACCCACTGTTTTTCACACGTTCCCTACATGATTGCGCAATGTTCAGAGGTCCGCACCTTCCCACCCGCCTGTGAGCGCACAGCAAAGCAGAAGAGGGTGGATGTATTGGCGTTCCCCTCCACTTTGAACTCCCCGAACGCAGCAGCGTGACCTTCTATTGGCTGGGACACTTTTCTCTCCACGGAATACAGCTGCATTGCCCCAACTACACGGTTTTGCTGCAACAACAAACAGATTATAAAAATAATAATTACAAAAAAAATCAAGCAAATCTGGAAAATTTCTGAATCTCCTCTTCCTGCCCATTCAAATTACAAGGGTGCCTTGATTTATGAGTGGAATTTGTAACTCAACACACTCAATCTTTACCCACTCGAACAGAAATTTCCATTCAGCCCCCAAAATAAACAAAAAAATTAAAATAAAATTATTTGCGTTATCCGTCACATTTGTTTGGTATAATTTTGTGAAGTTGTCATCATGAATGCTGAAAAGACTACAACTCAAAGTGTTTAGTATGTACAACTGTAATTTAGATAAACTATCTCTCATATCAATTCATAGTTCACAGGTTTTGCCCCAGAGTTTTATTAGCCCGGTATCCCACCAGGCTTTCCTTGACCCCCAGCTCAACAGCTCAAAATCGATGCTAGTTTCGTTAGTCCATTTTTGGTGCTTTGCATTGTGTGTTATCATGAAGCTAGAATACTTTCATCTAAGGCAAAATTAAGTGTTTGTGTTAAATACACCGTCACGTCACGTTATATTTAGTTTGACAACTTCAACTTAGAGTGGCAATAAACGGCTTGAAGCGAGCGCTTGGCTCCTTTTTCTGAAGAATTTTTCTCGATTTAGTTTCCCCTCACAGGAAACACACACTCGTCAAGTAAAGTTAGTATGAGTCATGGACATAATCATGTTAAGGCATCCCAGATTGCACAAGCATTGCACTTCCTGTAAAATTACATGATCATGAATAAATAACTTTGTACCTGTGCAGAAATCCCAATCAGCAGCAGCCACTTCTGCTGCTCGTCAGTTCTGTAGTTAATGATCTGACATCCTGCCAGACTGGCATGCCGATCGAACACTTTGTTCGGTTGGGAATCCCCCTCCATGCTCCAGTGATAGACGGCCGTGTCCGTCACCAAGGCAACAGTATTTACTGATATCCACTTCCAGAACATGACCTCCTCTGTCATTGAGTGAGCCTTCATCTTGCTTTTCATCTCGATGTTAAAGATCTGCAGGGTCTTTGCAGCTGAAGGGAAGGACAGTAGAGGACATCAATATTTAGGCAGCAGTCAAAAAAAAAAATCTTGACATTTTCAAACAAAATAGGTCACATATGTTTCTACTCTATATGATTATATTTTCAAATGTTTAACGGAGCAATTAGCATAACAATATGATTACAGTTTTAGCAACAGGAATGCATTATGTGTGACAGTTTAAGTTTAAAGTCACCAAAAAGCAAAAAACAAAAAGCAAATTAACATGCATAGTTATTATTGCTGTTCCATTTTTTTGTACAGTATATACTTTATGCACTACATATATACACACACATATATTGTTTGTCATCAATAGGTTTGTACTCCAACTTAAAATGTGACTTATCTGACTTGTACTGACTGTCCTTCACTATTGTTTAGGAGACTTTCTAAATTATTTTTGTCCTCTTGACTACGTGACCTTCACTACCTCTATTGTGTACTGCTGTTGCTCTGGTGAGTCAAAGACAAATGTACACTACTGTGCGTAATAAAGAGCTGCTGTGATGAATTGTGTCACTGATGGTGCAGCGGTTCATTTGCCTGACTTCTGTGTAGGCAAATTGTTGTCGCTTCTCTCTATATATGCTCTGTGACCAATGTTCCCTCTAATTTTCCGTCTGTGCATTCACACAAACATCTTGAGCGTTCCTTGGACTACGGTGAGCAACATCCACAGACTTATATGAATGGACTCACAATGCCACTTATTAACCATAGCGAGAAGTGAACTTGAAAATGTTTATTTTTCCCGCAGCGTTTTCATGTTATTTATGGTTTCTACGGTGAAAATGTCACCGTGTGTGCTTCTCATGCACATTTCATTAGTAAGAATGTATTTATAAATTTTCTCTTATAAGCTATTACTGTGAGTTTCACTCAAAGATTTGTCCGCATCACGTTGTCAAAACCATGAACAATTAAATTAAAGAAAAGCCCATTTGGACAAAATTGGCTGAGTTAGTCAATATATATACAGTAATCCCTTGGCAACATAAAACATGCACTTGGCGACCAAGCCAGCATCACCCATGTCCAAAACCTGAGATCATAAATTACATGATGTATGTATGTTACAAAAAAATTCAAACCACTTATATATCAGATTTGTGACACGATTAGAATCAGCCCTAGTTTGTTACTTGTTTTTAACCACACAGGTCATTTTAAGCATAATTAAGTTTCAAAACAATTTGTATAAATATGGGATCACATTATCCACTCAAAAATAATGGAAAACATGTCATTTATTAAAACATGAACATTTCGGAAATGCGTGAAGAGCCTTATTTAAGGTGCTCCTAAATTACGTCCATATTTGGACTTCCTGAATGGAGCTGTTTGCGTGTCACTGCAGTCTCGTCAGTGCTGAGTGTGAGTGTTTCGGTAATGTATGGATGCTTCAAACTGTAGCAGGAAAACTGAGTGTGCAGCCAAACTGCTATTGAAAGTGGGAATGTCGGCATCAGCGTAGCCTTGTGTTGCCCATACATTTTGGACGGAGCCGTGCCATCGCACGACACGACATGGGTGTTCCCCGGGCACTTAAGCCTTTATTTATTTATGTATTTATTTATTTTTTAATCACATAATTTCCTTTACCACTCATTTAACCACATGTACCACTAGAGGGAGCCCATTTATCACTAGTGGTACTAGTACCACACTTTTGAGGAGCACTGTTGTAGACAAGCAAGGAAATGCAGTCAAATATCCATTCCTACTCAAAATCAATAGGATTCTTGCTTCGAGTGGTAATTTGTGCAAGCTTAAAGAAAGGTGAATAAGGCAAAAGACTATATAGACCCATAAATTTGCAGGGTTACAAATGAACGCTGTTCAGGAATTATAGTTATGTGAAAAAGACAGACCACTCAGATGAGGTCATGTATACGTCAAGCGAGTCTTGTGGCAATGTGCCAATCTTTTAGTTGTGTAATATATCCGACAATGCATACCGCATATTCACTCTAGTAGCACGCACCAGGTCATGCTATCACAAGTCAGCTTCTCAAAAAAGATTAGTACCAACAGGTTAAGTTGAGGCAATGTGCAGCCTGGGTGTGTGTGCCTTTCCTAAACAGTTGTCTGCCTTCTGATTGATTGGAAGCCAAAATAGGTCTGTGAACTCAAGAAAGGTATTTTGGAAGCTTTTATGAGACAGCCACGCCTACTGTATCATCACAACAGAGCGTCAGGCAGGCGGGCAGACGGATAGCAACTCACCGTCTGAGAAATGACAGAAAGCCAGGGAGAGAAAGCAAAACAAAAAGTCAGTCAGATAAGAACGAGCAGAGCCAAACAGATGAAAGAGAGAGGGTAAACAAGAACACATTATGACCAGAGAGAGAGAAGCATTACAGGCGAATCATCCTGATTAGTGCTTGCTTGTGTTTGCGCTCTGTGTGGCACACAATCAATTTTCACAACCAATTTTGTACAATTGGCCTACAGAGCTGAGTGCACTCAGCATCAATCTTGATTTACTTTCGGACATTGACATTACAACATTAGTCATGGCATGACTGTGACATTCCCACATCAATACCCACAGATTAATCTCAAGCTAAAGTTAAATAAATATTGTGAGTAACATGCAGACATCATGAGTCTGAAAATAATAATATTGTTCTTGGAATAAAGCCACGTCGCCTATGTTTTTCTCAATATGTATCTACTGGGAAACTACATGTTACGCTCACCTTTCAGGGCAATGACTTTGCTGGTGGGGTTCATGATGGCGCTGTCAGCGGAGATGGGTCGCCTAATTGGGTTGGTGGGGTCGGACATGTCCACGATGACCACCTGGTTCTGCTCGCCCACTTTTTCCCTGATGCAGATGAACTTGTCCGACTCCATGGTCAGATAGCTGAACCCAATGTTGGCTGGGTTCACACCCAGGTTCTGCAACTACAGAAGAAACACATCAGTGAATGTGGTGCCTGAAGTGAAAACACTTAAAATCTGTCAGTAACTACACAATGTAGCTGAACCTGACTTAAGATTTGAAAATGAGTTGATGGCTCACATCTGCATGTTAAGCAATGTGATCTATGGATGCCATGTAACCTTAAACGTCAAGCGTGCTTAGGCTATTGAGGCTATACATACAGGATATTTTCCTTTTTCACCTCTAGCAAGCCCAAGTGGTTTGCTACAGAAAGACGACTTGGGTGAGAATAATAAAAAATATTTCACATGAGAGACTCATTCATTCACAGGTACATATGAAATTATGAATATAGTTTTAGTATAGTCCACATGCATTGTGGAAAATTTATAGTACATGTTTATCAGCAGTTTTTGAAGAATTTATTTATTTATTAATTCCCCCCCCCAATATATTTCAATGTTTGTAAATTATACGCGGATTTTCAGTATTCACAAAATGGCATTGGTACATGTAAAGATATGCAAAATTATTCCAATTTTAATTTTATAGTAGCAAAAAATAAACTATTTTTTAATACTATAAGGTTAAATAGGGCCTTGGATAAAATTAACTACGAGCCGTTAATGTTGTTCAACTACAAAAAGACCTTTTTTTTATGTTACTCTAAAGCAAAACCAAGACAATCCATCAACGACTTAAAAGTACTGCAAGTCAGTTTTATGAAAACATTCCAACAAGTTGTTTGTTGTGCAGCAATGATGTATAGCATTACATGAATCCATGGAACAATAGACACATAATAAACAGTATGTAGCCGACAACAAAATTCTTTTCACAGCAGCTATAAATCTGTAGAAGTATTTACAGAACAATACCAAATAGTTGATTCACATGCAAACGCACAATTAATCTGGAACTTCCTGAATATGCCCGATTGTTGATATAAAAACTGCCATCAAAAGAAGTTTTTCCAGATTTAGAAAGTAGAACTGCACGAAATACACAAGAACTTTCCCTCTATAGGTTTGTTTAAGTGCCATCAGTTAATGTAATTCATTCAAAATTGACATCTCCATGTACTGTATTTTTGATTGTACAATGTACACACTGTTAGACCAAGTGTGGATTCTCTCCTTCTGATGACCAACTGACTACATTATGCAGTCCGAGGCAAGCGGAGAGGAATCCACATGACAAAGACTGGGCTGTCTCGCAACTGGCCGGTTGAGTGAACCAAAACAAGACTACAGACACATTTAAAAGTGGAGGGAATCTACATGGTTGATATGGCAAGTTATATTTTCATTTCCTTGACACCAGGTGAGAATTAAACGTGAAACAGTGTGTATGTACTAAGTTGTATCTTTATCAACATGAAAAGGATAAAAACTGTAGTTAAAAATTTGTGTTGGATAATGAGCGAAGTACACCTGGCCACACTAGCGTCTGCTTGCCTCAAGCTGAAATGAGCGACAGAGAGAAAGACTCTCAATACCGATACGTCCAGATAAAGACTTCCTGATTACCCGTTTTATTTTCTTCAACACTGAAGTAAACAAAATCAATAAAAATACATATAAATTAAAATAATAAAAAAATCTAAATCTGCACTTTTTTTTTTTGAACATTTTTTATTTCTATTCATTATGTATACAATATCAAAAAATGACTATTGATACTCAAATACAACAAATGTGAGCTCCTATAAGACTTTTGCTTAAGTAATATTCTCCAAGATGATTAACTTCTACAAAGTCATTTCTGATAGGATACTTGTACTTTTACACAAATACCACTTTCAGGACTAAAAAGCACTATATGCATGAGAATTTGAGACTGTAGTTGGAAATCGAAGTTTGTCTTTATGCGTATGGGTTTAGAATTTGTCATATGCAAGACAGTAATGCAGCTTGTTGGGCACATACCATATTTAATACTATATGTCTGATATATTGTCCCAGCTCCATTGATGTTTTGGCTATAACAAGCATGCCCATCCAACTTCAAAATGGAAACAGTAATAGTGACCTTTTCTCTAACTAATAGTTAGCCACAAAACAAGTCTTGTGTGAAACCTCCATCTCACAACTGTGAAACAATCTTTTAACGAATGCTTTTAAAAAAAACATCATCATATCACTGAGGCCGACTACATTGTGCAACATGGGGGAGTACAAGCGATAGGCTCCTTGAAAAGCCCAGGAGAAGACCTGAGGCAGGATTACAGCCATATGCTGCATCTCCCTTGGAGTGCCAAAACTATCTGGGGGTGGAGGAGGGAGGCAGTAAGGATAGCAGATGACAAGAACAGTATGAGGTTCCCAGCCTAGAATCCTGCTAGGACTGATTGGGGGTGCTTGAAGGAGACCACTAAGAAGAAAGAAAGCTGGAATGGTAAATTCCAGTTAGAACAGATCTTTGGTATCCAAATGGTTTAGGGGGAGTGACTCAGCATAACAAACACCTCCCACCACATCCTCTTCTTCCAGACCAGAAATCACAGCTCAGCTACAACATCCAGTCACAAGTGCCGCACAAACTACGTCTAGCGATACACCCTCACACATGCATACACATGTTGGACCTTCCCAATACCACAGCTGCATTTACCAAACTCACCCACTTGACACAAGAATCGCAAACAACTTAAGCGATGACACAAGGTTGACGGTATCTGGTGAGTCACTGGACCGACTGGGTGGATGCGCTGCTGACGCCTCACATCAGATGCGGAAGCTTTCGAACGCATGAGCAGATGGAAAAGAAAAAAAAAACACAACTGAGACGATAGTTCTGGCACATATTTTCATTGGCGGTTTAGCTGCACAGGTTTACAATATATGTAAGAGAGCAACTGGGACTCTCGATTAAATAGTCATCAATGTCATAAAGAGGATTTATGAGACTACAACACAGTATTTGTTGTTTCCAGATCAATTATCACCATCTTACCACAATGGTAAGCAAAGCCACATCGTGGTTTAGTGTTCCAAATCATACAGTGACAAACCTAACTGACCTGTAGCAATTGGTGGAAATGTATTTGGTTTTCATTGTAGTGATCATTCTTACTTGGATTTTAAGTTGCCAATAGTCAACAGAAGAGCCGGAAAAATTCCATTCAGTTTTGGATGAGGTTCGGGGGTGGGGCATTTCATTTTTATAGCTTAAGAGCAAGACAGGGTGTGTATGAAAAGTATTCTGGCATTTACAGTAAGAAAATCTGTGGGATTTCATGTCTGGTGCCATTTTGAGTCCCAATTAGTGCATGAATGACTTTCCACACGGTTCAAAAGCGCTATATAAATAAAGATGACTTGACATCCGTGATTGAGTTAGAGGACTGGACACAGATGCCCCTTAACGTCGCAGTTCATTCACAGGCATGTCCTGTTAGATACATCCATCCATCCATTTTCTTGACCGCTTATTCCTCACAAGGGTCGCGGGGGCTGCTGGCGCCTATCTCAGCTGGCTCTGGGCAGTAGGCGGGGGACACCCTGGACTGGTTGCCAACCAATCGCAGGGCACACAGAGACAAACAACCATCCACACTCACACGCACACCTAGGGACAATTCGGAGCGCCCAATTAACCTGCCATGCATGTCTTTGGAATGTGGGAGGAGACCGGAGTACCCGGAGAAGACCCACGCGGGCACGGGGAGAACATGCAAACTCCACCCAGGAAGGTCCGAGCCTGGACTCGAACCGGAGACCTCAGAACTGGGAAGCGGACGTGCTAACCACTCGACTACCGTGCCGCCCCTGTTAGATACAAGCGTGATGAAATCAACGTTTCCTCCACATCCTGAGGAGAAGAACCCTGATACAATTTGCTGACCTCGTCTGTATATCACATCCAAAGGACTGACACGGGGCCGCGGTTCCATCAGCGCAGATACGTCCGAGCGGTTTTAGCAGCCACGAGAGCAGCAGGTCGGTTTGGGTCTCATTCAAATTGACACGGCGGTTTGGAACCGGCGAACGTTTCATACTTTGTGCGGAGACAGCCAGCAGCAAAGCCACATTAACCTCAGTTGACTGTCATGTTTGCAAGGCCTTCCACAGATGTTATCCACCGTTTGACGGCCTCAGTGATCTATAGTCATCGTCTTATTGTACGGATCCATCCATTCATTCTCCATAAGACGTATTCTATTAAGGTTCTGACCAGGGCTGGAGCGTAACACAGTTAACTCAAGGTGAAAGGCAGACTACACCCTGGAACTTGTCGCAAGTGAATTGCTCCCACGGCATCTAATTGAAAGTCAGATATGTGAACAACTACTCTCACTGCTGATGCTTTCAGACAATTTCTGGCAGGTGTCAGGTGATTAAAATGTTTAATCGTAATTAACTACACGACTTCAATAGTTAAGTCACGATTAACCACAAATTTTATATCTGTTCTAAATGTACAATAAAATGTGCAATATTTTAAATAATCTATTAAGCAGACAACAAAGAATGATGATGGACATAAATTATGGAGCTCCTCAGCTTGAAGATGATGACAGTTCTTCCAACACTTCCTTGTTAAACATAGTCAAGAAGAAAATACATCGACTCGCAACACTCAGTGGTTCCGGACCCGTGTTGTTACATCCATGAACTCCGACCCAGACGGCAGAAATAGCAGTAAATACAAGGCCTTGAAAGAAAATGCTCAACAATTTGAGGCCCAAAGTCCCCCGGTTTGAAATTCCAAGCATTTTTCAGTCTGCTGGAGCCAACTTTGTTCACAGGGGTGTAAGACTGTGCCAGAGCGGGATTTCAAGCAGCTGCTTTACCATCTCTAGCCAAGGAGTACACAAAAGTTAAAAGTCAGTTGAACTAAAAACCCCAAGATTGCGAGGGAGCGCAGTACCAAGCATCACTAACAACAGAGGAGCCTACAAGCTCTGTAGGCACTCATAGTTTGGTGGATAAAGGATCTTTGGCTGGCAAAAGTGGGGCTGCTGGCCAGAAGAAGAGGGTGGAGAGAGAGGGGAAGGTGGGGGTTCTGTGCTTTTTCTAGTGAAAGGCCATTTCACTGCCTGCTGTTACCATAACAACAAGCTACAGACGAGGGGAGGAGGAGGGGGTACGTCACAAAGTCTTCTGGCAGCAAGACGCCAAGCAGAGGGGCTGCTATGGGACATCATGGTAGAAATTGTTCCTCCACAGACAAGCAGATAACTCTCAGTTTGTTTCTCTTTCTAAATCCCAGACTGTTTAAAGGGGCTTTTTTCCATAAGTCGGCCAAGCGAAGAACACTGAGCCTTTTCTGACTCCTGTATTCTGTTGTGGCAGTATGGAAATGAACTGCAAGACAGTATATCACTGCTAAGTGACAGTATGAAAAATGTTGTCCAAGAGTTGGGTTGTTGAGAAATCTTTCCTCCTGTTGTGACAATTTTATTGGATTTTCTATGTTCTTGTAAATAGTATATGTAATCTAATGATAAATAAATTGTAGACATATTGAGGCAGTACAGTATAAGGTGTACGATATGGTACTGGAGGAAAAAAAAGAAAAAAGAAAAAAAAGGACTGTTCAGCCTCGGCCGAGTTTCTAGTTACTTTTTGTATTAAAGCGACAGATGGCAATTAACAACCAATCGCCATATGTGGAGAGCAATATGCTAAACACCCTCAGGTGATCCCAGTTAGGTGATGACAAGGGGGAAAAAAAGGAAGTGACCTTGAAACTTCCCTGCTGGGACTCTGCAGGCAGATACAAACATAAAGGGTTCAACCGGCTACTGTGTAGGAAAAAAATGAACCCTTGGTTGCAACAGTCCCAATAAAGCACAAGATTTTAATGTTATGAACAGTGTGCAATGAACTTGCTGATGTAGTGGTGTAAGAAAAAAAAAAGCACACGATACTGCCATACTCAAGTTTTTCATTTCACTGTTTCATCATTATCGCCTAGATGTGTTTTCATACAAATATTTAACATAATTAGGAATAAGGCATTTTTTACTTCCGTATAGGATCCTTAAAGTATCAAACCTGGGACGTTACTTCTTGGAACTTCAACTACATTGGGAAACATCCTTTTCAGTAAGGTTGATGTGCACAACCCCTCAGTACAAACTAGCAGAAAACACATCGATCAGCACAATTCCGTTGACATGCAGGCGGGGGGTTGAACTAGCAAGATGAGTCATAATTCACCATATTCTAGACAAGTGGGCGAGTGTGCCTGAGACATGCGCCAAGAGAGCAGTAAAGCACAGTGCTGCATGTCTGACCCTAACAGAGAAGGGTTCGAGGTTTCTGTGTGCCATGGAGAAAATGATACCTGTGAATAAAACAATGAATACATTATTTGTCTACTTGGCTCACTGTTAAGATATCCTGAGAGAAGTGGTCTCTTCGAGTATAGGACATAAGGGGAATGATTTGTCATAATAATCTGAAATTATGCTGTAGCCAACAAATTTTATGTCAGCAGAATTTCTCTAGCCGCTTGTTACTTTGCAGAATTCAAGCGGGCACAATATTTAGCTCCTCAAGACCATGAACTTGCTGTATCGTTTATCCTCATGGGACCGCTATAGCTGGAGCCTATCCCAGCTGTAACAACCATTCACACCTATGGACAATTATAAGTCTTCAAATCACGCTTCAAAGCATATTTTTAGATTGTGGGAAGAAATCTGGAAACTCCACATAGGCAAGATTCTCACCCTAAACCTCAGAACTGAGATTGAGAGTCAGTTACAAATTAATTTTGCATTTCAAATCACTGTCCTATGATAAACCAAGTGATTCTTTCAGCGATATACTACTGGTATGCAAAATAATCACTGACTGAGAACAATTTAGTTGTGTTTCATTTCTAAAGTCAAAACATTAGCATTTAATCTTTAACAAGTGTTTCACTTTTAAAGATTAGCTTGATAAAAATGTTTAGGTACAATTGTTATACAACTATTGTGTGCAATACTTTTGAGTCATTTAATTTTTTTTTGTAAATTTTTTATTTCCTCTATTTTACTTAAAATGAACACTTTGTAACTATATGAATCAAACTGAGTTTTTTGTTTTGTTTTCGAAGTTCCAGGGGCTAGTAAGGATGCTGCTGCAAGGCATGACAACATGGAAGCTGCACAGCGCTTTAAAGCCATTTAGTCTCAGTTACAAAAGAGACCAGCTGAGCCTTGGCTGGTTTCACTGCAATGTAAAGTGTCAAAACACCGCAAGTGACTGCACTGACGTAGACGCTTGCAGTTCACATGACAGTCACTTTTTTTTTTGTATTTATTAACAGGTAAAATGACTACACGCACAGTGCACAGTGTTCAATTTCTCCAAGTCATCCTTTGGCTAATCCAGGCCTGTGGCTATATTGAGCAACAGCCCGCAGCTCTGCTTTCACATTCCCATTTAAATGCGACATGTGCCGCCTGTGTGCGGACACAAGGGCGAGGAACTGCGCCAAAGAGGAGGTGGGAGGGGGGTTCGGTTTTATGGAGCGTTTTTTTGCCTTACCTGGAGATGTTCCTGGAATCGTATAGGCAGTATCTGGGCCATTTCGAGATATTTCTCTGCCAAAAGGCTCCTCGCAGAAAGGAAAGGGGAAAGGGGGGCAGCCAGGAAGGATTTGGAGGTGCTCTTTTTAAGTGTCCGCTCCCAACGTCCCCTAGAAAGTGGAATATATGACAGAAGAAGAGTGGGAGAGACGTTTGATTCTCACTCTCTCACACGGCGACTGGCTGGCTGCTGCTCCCATTCAGAGCCACCCCAAAATCAGTCGTGAAACCGGCCGCACCTACGCCGAGAAAACTAGTGCACGTTAACGCGCAAGATTCTTGTGTAACCGCTCCATCGTGTGTCCCCGGAATAAACACACGCGTGGGGGGAAGTCCAAAAAAGAAAATCCACGTCGAGACAGTGTAAGAAGTGAGACGAGTGAGTCCTTGGAGGTTTTTTTCTCACGGCTGTCAACGCTAGAAGGTCAGAAGTGTAGTGTGTAGTGCGTGTGTACCCCTCCGCCGAAGACCTCCTCCGTTTACTCCTCAGCCCAACATTTCCAACTTTGAAATCACTCGCCAGCTCACAATTGTATCGCACACACACAAACTAATTCACAAACACGCGATATGGAACCATTCAACATTTTCATAGCATTTTATAGGGTGTGCCCAACCAGATCCCATTACGGAACAGGGGTTTTAGATGCCTCCCTCCTCCAATGCACATGAATCAAATGATTACCTCATAAGTAAGCTTTGCAGAAGCCTGATAATGAAACATCTAGGCTGGATTGGGGCTCTTGATTTAGGCACCATGAATAGACATCCATCCATCCATCCATCCATCCATCCATCCATCCATCCATCCATCCTTTTCAGAGAATGTGGATAGTAATGTAGTGGATTAATGGCCTTTAAACTGTATGGGCGTAAATACTACCCCCATTTTAAAGTCACAATACAGGTACAATTAGTGCACTGAACTGAATAACATTTAACAGAGGCTGAAAGTGACTCAGAATTACCCACAGGATGTAAACACCGCAGAGCCAATCAAAGGGGCTACTGTTTAAGAGCATAATGCATGTTCAAGTTCTTCTACTGGATGTTACGTTGTGTGTGAGAAAGGAATTAATTAAGTGTCCTGCCAGCTTTAAAAGATGAACACGAGTCAATTGACATGGATCAGACACACGTGTGTATGAGTCTTTCTTACAAGTTTCTGTGAAGAAAATAGTAAATTATACACTGTACTCTTTGTGAGCGGGGTAATGATAATGCAATATTTACATGGTGTCCCAAAATGACAGAAGTTTTTTAATTTAATAACATTCTTGCTCATATTATGTCATTTTTTTTAAATGACCAAATGAAACATCAACTGTAATTGATTTTTCAGTTTTAATCAGTTCTCTGTCATCGTCAAATTACCCCAAGAATCAAGAACATCCACTTGAAGCCAGTCTGTTTTTTGTTTTGTTTTTAATTTATTATATAGATATATTTTACTATGACATATTCCTATCAATAGTGAGCACAGGATGTTATTGAGTGCCAGTCTGGGAAATATATGGCACGTCATCACAGCAGAATGCCTCACACCAGGCTGCCAAATTGCAGCGTCTCCAGGAAGTCATTCAGTGTTCATTATTAGGCTATACCAGCCACTGCAGCAGCCTCACCACTCACAGGCGTTTCTCTTAAAGAGACATTATGTTGTTCTATTCCTCTAAAAGAATATGAAGCAAAGGAACATAACATGGCAACAGCTGCATAGCTATTACGGGATGTGACTGGATAATTTAATGATGCTGCGACTACTGTACAGTTGATTTATCTGCTTGCGTGTTTGTTTACAGTCCTCCTTCCTGACCTCTTTTGCCATCTAAACTCTCGAGCTCGAATCTGTTTATTTGTAAGTATGCCTGCCTGAGCTTCAGGTTCAACCATTCATTTACCCTTACTTGTTTTGGTTTTTTTCCCCAACATGACTTGGTCTAAACATGATAAAAATGAAAACCAAAAAGGAAAGGAGCTAGTGGTAATGTGTTTAGTCTGGAAGAAATGCATTTTTATTATCTGTGTACAATTCAGTTTACGTGACCATACTTGTTAATCAAAACACCCATATCTAAAATCACCTTTCTCCATTGAAATCAATTGAAATTACCATTACATCATCCACCCAAAAAACATTATTATTTTTTTTTTGGTAATGCATCGAGTCATTCGTATCTCAAGGCACTATTGTAGTTCGGTCATTAGCGTGTACCCTTCTTTAGCTCTGTAATGCTAATGCTGTGAGATGTCATTTCAAGCAGTTTTTGTGTCCAATAAAGTGTGACATCATTTTGAAGATTGTGACTGATTCTGTGAAATGTGATGTTAACAGCGTGCAAAGTGAGACAAATAGACTGCGTGCTTGGCCTGGCTCTTGCTGTCAATCAGATAGAGCTGGTTCTTCTTGTGGTGCATCACTATCTCATCCAGGCTGGTGAAAACCTGATGGATGAGAGAAAATGTTGGATTTATCATTCGTACAGGCTTCCATCTCTCCTCTAATCTGCTGAGGTGTCACACCCATTTTCATTTTTGCCATTCTGTGATTATTGGTCTAGGATGGTCCAGAATGGAGCCTAGACTGTCTAGGTTAACAACATTCAATTTGAGTTTACCTCTTCACTTTTCTTCCCCTCCTTTCCCAGAGCAAAGCCCTGTATCTCCTCCAGGAATCGGATGGGAATGTTGTAGACCTTCTGATGATAGAGCACAGCGAGGGTGAAAGGCTGCCGGGCGCTCTGGGCCGAGCTGTGTCGGATGAGGAAGGCGCCGTCCTACAAATGACAAAAAAAGAGGTCGACAGATCACCATCCATCCATTTTCATGACCGCTTATTCCTCACAAGGGTCGCTGGCGCCTATCTCAGCTGGCTCTGGGCAGTAGGCAGGGGACACCCTGGACTAGTTGCCAGCCAATCACAGGGCACTCAGAGACAAACAACCATCCACACTCACACGCACACCTAGGGACAATTCAGAGCGCCCAATTAACTTGCCATGCATGTCTTTGGAATGTGGGAGGAGACCGGAGTACCCGGAGAAGACCCACGCAGGCACAGGGAGAACATACAAACTCCACCCAGGAATGGCCAAAGCCTGGACTCAAACCGGAGTCCTCAGAACTGGGAGGCGACGTGCTAACCAGTCATTCACCGTGCCGCCCTCGACAGATCACAATCGAGATAAATACAGTTGCATCTCAATAAATGTGAGTATTGTGAAAAAGTTGATTAAAAGTGAAACTCATACTATACAGCGTTATTAAAAATGGTAAAAATACATTGCAGAAGGCTAATTCCTTCTTAATCAAATTTGTTTTTTTATTGTTTCTTATACAATATATATATATATATATATATATATATATATATATATATATATATATATATATATATATATATATATATATATATATATATATATATATATATATATATATATATATATAGTATTTTTTCAGATGAGTAATGTTTGTTTGTAGTTACATGTAAGCTGTAATCATAAACAAATAAAATAAAAATAAATGAATTAGGTAAATAAATGTTCTACTCTCTATGTAGTGAATTTATATAATATACCGGGAATGAAATTCACTTTTCATCCTGAATTACTGAAATAAAACTATAAAAAGGCTTTCTCTCATTATTTAAATGCATTTTTTCACATGCTATTTACAGTGTAGGTTGAACAAATTTTAATTCAACCAACATTAATGAGAAAAATGTGCCTGTAAAGTTGATCAAAACTTCAAAACGCTGTCCTGCATGAAAGCATTATCGTACCTTATTGGCTCTCAGTAAAAGATCTTCTGCTGTTTTTCTATTGCAATCACCAGCAAACCATTCTTTGTCCTATAATATGAACGTAAGTACATTTCACCAATTGCAAACATGAAATATTATGCAACGTTTTTTCTTTACTTTACCTCATTCCCCAATTGTTTGCTTGTTCTCCCGCCACCAGAGGCTCAAAATAGAAAATAAAATGTTTTTATTAAAACCTAAAAACCTGAAATTCAGTGATGATTTATGCATTTTTGGTGAAAAATAAAGGATCTTACTTGCATTCTTAGTCTTTAGCGTGAGAAAACTTGCGTGGCTGAAATATAGACCACAATGTAAATAATCAATGTCAATAACAGCTTTAGTATACAATTGGCCTGTAAAGTAAAGCTAATTTGAATCTAAATTCTTGTAAACATGACACATATTTAGCATACTTGACTCTATTGCACTTGACTGACCTGAGCATAGTGTCCTTTAGACTGGCTGGCTTGAAACCTTCTGTTAGCGAGGGCAGTTTGACGGTGATGGATCTTGCTTCAGAATTAGGAGCTGAAATGTTTGAATGTGAATGCGTGTGTTGATTTTCAAAGTTAATTAGTGCAAGAACAGCAGATATTAAAAAAAAAAAGTATACACACCCCTGTTTGAATGACAAGATGTGATTTTTTTTAAATAAAATGGAAGCAAGATGTCAAAACTGTGAACAAATGTGTGATGACTTTTTACATCCATTGTAAAAAAAAAAAAATGTTAAGGGGTTTCTACCTGTTTTCACCTCTGCCAAAGAAGGCAGGAAGGAATTCTGAAAGGAAAGAAACAGAAGTAACTGTCTGTATTCAATTTCGTCATCTATATCAATGGAATGAAAAGTTCCAATGTTTTAAATGGAAAAGGAACATTGACAACTCACTGACTTTGCTCTTGGAAGTGGAGGCTTCATCCTGCATAGTGAAAGCATGTCAGGCTACATGTAGTGCAATATGGCTGTTTTTTGTACATTCAAATGTCACAACATTAGGGACATCTGATCAAATGAATCCATGGTAGATGAGCACATACATGGGCGAATGCGTGAGTGATGTCTTGGTGGATGAAGACATTCTCATCGGGCCCTGGGGGGCCGGAGGGCAAGCTGAGGGGCAGGAAGGGAATGAAATTAAGATCCTTATCTGGAAGACTTTTCATACAAACTATGCAAACATTTAATCAACGTAATCTAGTCCACATTCATTCGACCTACCAGCTGCTGGTTCTAAATACAGGTCGTCGTTATCCCTCTGAAACATGAGAACGCACAGCGTTTGATGGTCGTGTGAGAACTGCACTGTACTGTATGTGTGGCTAATATTTAGCATTTAATTACACACCTTTTATTCCGGAGAATTGTATCACATAATTGATAACAAGAAATACACAAAAGATGATCATATGTTTTCAATTCTGTATTTATTTATTTATTTATTTAATTTTAACAGTGGTATAAACAGCTGATGTACTGCATTTCCATTTTTGTTGCTGGATAATTACAATAGTAGCCTATTGATGCTGAAATTAGTTTGTTGTTTTAGACATCCATGAAGTTGGATCATGAGATGACTAGAACATGGTACATTTTCATTAATTTACCTGTTCTTCAGTCGGATCCAGATATACATCTGAAATGCAAACAAAAAATAGATAAAGATGAATCGCATAGAGAGCTCAGAGACACATAGACAGACAGACAGACAGACAGACAGATAGATAGATAGATAGATAGATAGATGGATAGATAGATAGATAGATAGATAGATAGATAGATAGATAGATAGATAGATAGATAGATAGATAGATAGATAGATAGATAGATAGATAGATAGATAGATAGATAGATAGATAGATAGATAGATAGATAGATAGATAGATAGATAGATAGATAGATAGATAGATAGATAGATAGATAGATAGATAGGCAAAGTTGACTGCCGTTACTGTTGTACGGTCACTATATGTCAGCTCAAATGCTGCACAGAGACACAAGAGGGCGCCATTACTGTATGATTCTATCTTATAGTGCACTGCACACACACTCCAATATCTTGTCAGAAAGTCTTCCCAGAAGAATAGAAGCTGTAAACTTGAGAGCGACCAACCCCTTATTTCCATTCGGGGGCAATGACCAGATGTCCCATTAGTTTTGTCCTCACGGTGTGGCAAAAAATAAATAAATAAAAAAAATATGCATATTTATTTAAAAATAGATGTTGTCCTTGCCATTACAAACAAACAAACAAACAAACAAACAAACAAACAAAAAACAAACTGCAGTTGTATCAGTTGACATGTATTACTGCACCTTCCTCCATGGTAGACGTAAGAAAGGGAGCAGGAGGAGATGCCATCTTTTTTCTGCCAGGCTTCTCGTTTCTGTCAACCTCGGGTGCTGTAGGATGACAATAGACTTTCAAGACCATGTTCATAATGAATAACATCCATCCATTTATTTTGGATCGATGAATTTCAATTTACCTCTCCTGTGAATGACCTAACTATGAACCCACAATCTTTCAAGAGTCATGAGGCAGACATGCTAAGTAAACACTATTGGACGGTGCCACTGTAAGGTGTGACTCACGTTTCTTGCCGTTGGACTCCTTAGCATGTTGAGGTTTCTGAAGGGGACAGAAGAAAAACACTTGCAAATACATTGCCAAACGACCAGAAAAAGACATCCAGGACACCATTGCTATATTGACCTGAAGTTTTCCACCCAGTCTTGCTGCAGGTGTAGCTAACCAGTGTGGGACTGCAGCACTGGAGCTTCGTTCTGCACAATTAGAAATATTCATCCATCCATTTCTCATAGTACTTGTCCTTGTTCTTCACAGAGGATAAAGAATAAATGACTGTGAGTACTGTTATATTGTTTGTCTACAACATAAAGTGGTTTAGGACCTTAACATGAATGCTAATTAGCGCTATCATTAAGCAAGAGGACTGAAAGGCTAAGCCACGTGGCTTTTTGAAATACACAAAGTGTAATTATCTTTGTTTGATTCCACTCTATAGTGAATCTCAAATGGGAGTGGCAATAACTCAGCTTGAAGCTTCATCTTTAATGAATAGTTCACTCTTTGTCAAAGTGCTGCTTATTGTGAAGTGAATTATGTTCACAGCTACGGCGCTTGTACCTCAAGTCTGCACTAATAAGACAAAGCCAAAAATTGGCTGGATAGCTTAAAAAAAACCAAAAAACTTGTGAGTTGCCTCACTTGTATCTCAAGGTGTCACTTTTCTGTGTGAGTGTGAGTGAGTGTTCTTACCCATATAAACATTTTCTTCCACTTGTCTCGGCGGGACTGTGACAGCTGGACGCTCGCAGGGAGGAACTTCATACATGTCACTTTCCTCCTCCCCGTCTTCTTCATCTTCCTGCCACTGAAATATTTACACACATGGTTGGCTCACTGTTTTCTTAAGGACAGTTATTTTTGCCAAACATTGTAAGCCAGACATTGGAACAGGGTGTGTAGACTTTTTTTTTTATTTTTTTTTTTATCCAATGTATGAGGAATATCAGCTCTGATAAAACAATTTACTTACAACTCCATGCGGTTTCCACCCAAAGTCTTCATTGTTGCCTGACACGATGATACAATTAGTAATGCAGTAATTATAGAAACAAAGTCATAACTGCTCTTTTTAGAGGGAAGTGGCATCACCTGTCCTTTTAGGTGGCGCCGGAGGGACTCTGAATGGAAATAAAAGATGCCTGTCTCAGTTTAGCATTACACAAAAATAGACATTTGACATCTTTATACTTACATGTTCTTCAGTTTGCCAAATAAACTCTGCAAGAAAAATATTCACATTCAGAAAACTGTTTACTACAAGTTTGTGCTCTCTTGAATGTGTGCCTTTAATCATTGACTTGGTTTGACAAACAAACTAGTCAGAAAGAAGCTCTCACTGTTGGATAAAGATGCTTTGTTTGGGCAGTAAAATCAATGCTGGATAAATCATAACCACATATTCTTGCTGTAAAGACAGATAGAGTTAAATGTAGAAAAAAAAAAGAACAATAATAGATAATGTGTATTTCAATTAAGTTGTCAAAAGATAAGCCTGTTACAAAATGGTTTGTTTTTTCGTCTCCTTTGAAATTAATGCATTGTGCAAGGTGTGTGACACAGTAGCTGACTATTTGTGTGTATTTGGGCTCTTAATAAAAAAAAAAAATAAAAAAAAAATCTCCAAACTGTGTTTCACTGCTGGAAAAAATAAAATTAAAGATTGTAAATCAGGAAGTGATAGCGACAATCCCGTCTGTTCACCCATATGACTCCACATGTGTAAATTGTCATTAAAGTGTTGACCTAGAGTAAATGATTACGGAAGGACAAAGAGGGTGATTTTTTTTCTGTTACGTGTGATTACACTTGCATGCCAACATATAGCATGTCCCTCACAGACAATGCTGCTTTAATGACATAACAGAACCAGGAAGAAACATGTAAAAAAAAAATGTAAATTATCCTCACCAGATTATTCAATTGCACGTATAATTGAATTTTATTTTATTTTTTTTTACTTAATGGTAAAAATGTGAAAATTTGCATCACAGGAGATATCCCAACAACCCACACAAACAACACACTGTAGTGTGTGCTATGAAAGGGGGTAAAGGAAATAAAAACCCTTAACAATGGAGTGAAATCTGCAGCATTCAAATGATGCCCTTTGCATACAAGAGAAGCATGACTGTGTCTACTATCTAGTACAGTATATTGAATTTTTTGAAAATCAGTCATAGTACTTTTCAATTTACACTCATTCATAAAAGACTTCGTAAAACAATTTTTGCGGAGCAATTTTCTTCTTAGATATACCAAACTGCATCTTAAATTATGATTGAATTACTGACTTACAAAATTGCTCAAAGGTTTAATCCGTCATATTCAAAATCCAAACTCAATGACATGATACAATAAATTAACATTCTGTTGGTCAAATAATACATTACCATTTTCATGATTTGAGATGAAGTGTCTTGACTCAAGTGATGAGGAAATCGGCGTCTTTGTTTGGTGTCCCACAGGCAAATGCACTCGAGCAGCGAGAGCACTCACATGACTATACAGACGACAGTTCTAACTCGACTCATTTGCATTTCCTTACCTGCCATTGATCCCCGCCTCTTGACACAGTTTATCAGATATCCCTTTGTACATTTTTTCAATCAGGCATTTTAACTGACCTGCGTTGTACATGTTACAGTTCACATAAATGTTGGGAAAAATGTTTTTTAGATCTAAAAAAAACTGGCATTTAAACAGGGGTGTGTAGACCTTTTATAACACAATGAGCCATTTCACATAGGGGAATTGTGTTTGCATAGTGGATCAGTAGGTTTTTATCAAACGTTGGATGAAAGCGACTGTATATTGATTTTTATTTAACTTCTAACTGTGTCAATAAAGAAATGTGTGATTTGGAAATTCAGCATATTGCATGGCCAAAAAAATATTATTGAAACAAGAATTGCATCCTGTAATAGTACAATATCATATCATTTAGTTCTGTAGAATGATGACAGTCTTAAGAATTGATAATAATCACATAAATCATAATAATATGCACCAAAAATAAAAACACAAAGAGTGTAGTGAGTCCAAATATTTATTGTATTTCCCCAGATGTGATTATAGAATAAATTATTTACAGCACATGTATGTTTCTATAAAATACACATAAATATTAAATTAGTAGAAACATTTTTTGTTTTGTTTTGTTTAACACACAGCTTTGTGGAGAATACAAATAAAATAATTTGCATGGAGATAACTGTTAATGAAAATATAAAAATAGGCAATCATACAAACGTTATATTGAGCTTGCTGCTGTACATGCGAGGCTCTATCCATGTGTCAGGAGTGTTGTGTTACAAAAAAGTCCATGTTATACATCCCCAAATGAAAAAGTGTAAAATCGAGCAGGAATCTGAACCAGCAGATTTTATGAACTGGATGTGACGCACAAGTCTGTCTTGAGCCTTGGCCGACCTCTGACCTTTACCACTGCAACCTCATACAGCGCCACAGAGGTGAATTGACAAAAACAACTAAACACATCCGTGCATGTAAACAAACATAGATGACCTCAAAGGGGGGGGGGAGATGCGCCGGGCCCTCAAGCACAGGAAGTGAAGAACGTGGAGCAATTGTTCAGTGTTAAGAGCCCGCAACATAAGTTCCTCTTGGTCCCTTGAAGCCTCTAAACAAGTGCTGGTCTCAAACATCCACCATTTGGATTTAGATACAACACGCATAAAGAAGTGAACGCGTCGTCATCTTGGCACTCAGATCGGGTTGGCCGTCATTTTGTTATGAATCCAGTCGATGTAACGGGTGACACGGGTGTAGACGCCGGGCTTATCCCTCTGGCCGCACCCGTCACCCCAGCTGATGACGCCCATCAGGGTCATTTTGTCATTGGTGCGGCAGACAAGAGGACCACCAGAGTCTCCCTGCAAGGATGGTCAAAAGATAATTAGGAAAATGGCTAGACAAAAGTACATTTGCACATAAACAACATTAGGTATGCGCTAATACCTAATTCAGTGTTTCCCAACATACACCAGAGCACATATATTATCGAAACAAAATTCTCATGTGACACCGCCCCAAAAACTGATCTCGTCACAATTTAATGACACATTTAATGTGTGAAATCTGGGCATCTATAGCTAAACACAAAGCTATTTTTTTATTGTATGAATGGCAACAGGTGGACGCACAATTTAGTTGTACCTTCTGCCATCTAGTGGAGGATTATTTAATTGTTCTGCCTGTCATAATACATTTCGTGCAAAAATGCAATTTTTTTGGTAGTAAAAATGTTCAAACCAATTTAAAGGGTATGTTTTGGCTGTATTATGTTTATGCAGTTACTATGTCCCTGATGATGATGATGATGATGTTGATGATGATGATGATGATTTGTTTGCCAAGTGTTATGCAGTTACTATGTTCCTTATGAAGACAATGATTATTATTATTTAGCCATATTAGCCACTCTTAGTTTGCCAAGTGTTATGCAGTTACTATGTTCTTTGTGATGAAGATGATAATGATGATGATGATGATGATGATGATTACGTTTTAGCCATATTAGCCACTTTTAGTTTGCCGAGTGTTATGTACATACTTCGTATTTTCCTTATGTTGAAATAATGTGGTCAGTTGTTATGCAGCTGCTATGTCCCTATCTTAGTTTGTCCAGTCACTCAGTATGTCGGGTCAAGTTTTCCCAAACCCTACTCCACCTTACAAGCTGTTCTACAATACTCGTAATAAATATAAAGGTATCGTTAAACTATACTGTAGACTAGTTAGTTATAGTGCCTCACCTTGCAGGCGTCATCCAGACCTCTGGTGTCGCCCGCACACAGCATGTTGGCGGTTACCGTACGTCCAGACAGCACATCAGGGACACAACGCTCTTTCGGCCACAGGCGAACAAAACCTCTCTTGACACGCTCGGAGTAATGGGCGGAAACTATGGAGGAGAAAGGACAAGTTGTACATCATCTCCAAGGTGAGAAAAGAGCCACAGTCAAATGAATGTCAGAGGTCGGCTTGCGTACACTCGGAGTCTTTCCCGTAGCCTGAGATCTCACACTCGGTCCAGTCGGGCAGAACCAGGCCAGCTTCAGGAAGGCACGCAGGGAGAACCTCTGGAGACTCCACGGCGCAGACGCCAATGTCTGACTTAAGCTTCAGCAGAGCTGGAGAAGATATTGGATGCAACAAAATCAGTGTGGTAATTTAGTATTGCTTACGCCATTTTGATGAAGCTGGATGTGTGTTGTATGTGAATTTGAGAATTTGCTCATGCACATAAATGAGGGGCGTGGCTTAAACTAAAAACAACATGTACAATGGGGAAATATGCATATGTAAACATTGTGACTTAATTCAATATAATAGGATAATTGATAATGTGAGTTGTACCCACCTATGTCATTGTCAAACGTCTCGTTGTTAAATCTCTCATGGATCCAGTACTTTTGCACTTTGAAAATCTGCTCACTGCTGGAATTCTGCTTGCGGAATGTCCTGCCCAGGATGACCTCCAGCTTTGAGGGTTTATCCCTGGACAAATGAGAACATAGCCTACATGATTCCGATAGGACACCCCTCCATCAACATAACATACCTTCCAAGAAGTAGTCACGTCAGCCGTTTGTTATGTATATTAGTCTAATTTTATAACTTGAGGTATTCCCAAGAAGCAGTCTTGTATTTGTTTTTTCTTACATTATTTCTTAGAAAACACATAGTGGTAACCGGGCATTCTCTGTCTCTGTATAGTCACCAGACTCTACTTCTTCTTCTCTTAGTGTCCCCCAGTGATAAGAAAAAGACACCATGTAACTGAAATGCCTTGTGTTACAGGCCACAGGTTATTTTTGTGTCATTTTAAGAGAAGTTTGTTTTTGAACAATTTTTGATTAAAATAAAACATTTTCATCACAATTGCAAGACTTATTAGCATTATCTGGAATCTGCGCTCGGTATCAACAAATATTCAAGTCCTTCTACTCGTACTCTCAAAAAATGTGTGTTATTGGGAGATTCTTACGTGGCCTCGAAGCAGTGTGCAGCAGACACGACCCAACAGGAGTCAATGAGAATCCCTCCACAGCGGTGGAAGTGTTGCCGTAGACGAGCCTGGTAAACGTTAATGGCCGCCTGCCAGGGTTGTTCCGTAATGTCGCTCTCGCGACCTCCGAACATGCGGAAGGTCGGCTGGCTTAGGGTGTTGTCCAAACGCTGGCCACATGTCCCTACAGAGAGGACGGACATGTTGTGAAATGATGCATCAAATGACACAAGCGAACTGAGTGGGGATCGATGAGGTCATCATCATGATGTCACACCTCTGTTGTTGGTGGTTACGGGGCCTCGAGGGCCCAGCGGGGTGACGGTGGCCGGACGTCTCGCTGAAAAAAAGAGGAGCCGCTCAGTGAGACGAACACAGTTTTGAAGGAGGACATTCAATAAATTGGAACATTATTGGTGATTTATTTCATTTGTGAAAAAACAAAACAAAACAGGACAACTCACTGCATTTCGGTACATCACAGAGCTCCCAGGTCAGCTGCAAGTTCTTGTAGGTGTGACACCACGGGCCTTCATCGCCATCAGGATTCCTGTTGAAAGAAAGCACATGCATTTTAGGAGTTGTTTTTATTTCTTGATACGATTTCGTTACGTTAGTACGGCTTTTGTACCTGCAGTAGCTGTGGCTGCCCAGTCCCACTTCGAGAGCGTCGGACCTCCAAGCGTTGTTGAACTTGTGCAGGATAGCTGGAGAGTCCCACGGGAGACAGCGGGCGCCACTTTTAGTGACGGACTCCGTTCCCCTGTAAGTCAGACCGATTCCTCTCATGCATTCTTCGTACTGATCTGATGTAAATCACATAGAGGAGCACACGTATGGGTTACATAACATCCATTAGGCCTACTATAGCACTGTGTATTTAAAATAATGTCAGACAAACTTTATTCGGAAAAAAATGAAATCCATACATATATGTAAACAACTGTACATATATACAACAAAATAAAATCATCTTTTAGCAATGACAGAAAAAAAAAAAAAGTATCACACTTGATGTGAAGCGTTACCTTCTGAACACTTGGGCAAGGAACAGAACTCCCAGATGATTTGAGTGCCTTTGTAGGTGTAGCACCAAGGAGCGCCGTCATTGTCGGGGTTCCTGAGAGAAGGGATCAAGTCAAGTCAAGTCATCTTTATTTATATACTGAGTTTTCTTATACAGAGTGACGCAGTTTAAAAAAGGATCATTTAATTATTATAAACTTGATGATTATGGGTTACAACCTGGAATTCATCAACTTTTTAATATTGACGCCTTATTAAAAATAATCACCAAAGTCATATTTTCTATTTTACATATTTCATATTCATATATAGATTCATATTTCATATTTTTTTAGGAAACAAAAAAATTTAACCACTTGCATCACGAGGCGATGATAATTTTTGCAAAAAAAAAATTGACGTAGGCAATTATTTTAAGAGGGTGACAAAATGTAATTCAGTTATAAATAGGCCACTTGTGTTTAAAGATTCCTCATACGAGTTTCACTTTGGGAATTTTAACTTTAAACAGTATTTTTCTGTGATATTCTAATTCATTGGGATGCACCTCTACCTCTTTCAAAGCATATCCAATATAACAACAATTAAAAATTAAATAAACAAATAAAAAACATTACCAGATTCTCATACATTTTGTTTATGCTACATTTAATTTTGTGGATATCTTAGTGCACCAAACACATCTCTCATCTGAAATCGCAGCCTCATGTCGAAAAAATATTCAATATTTTTGTTCACAATCACAAGAGATCATGGTTTGTAAATTATTCATGAGATTGTTTTTTCTTAAAGTAGAACAAAAAATGACCAAAAGTGATTACCAAGAAAAAGAAGAATCCTCATTTTAATATCGCATCAAAAAATAAAATATAATATTTTTCCTTGGCCTAGCTCTATCTGCAGTATTCAATTAACTAGATTCATTGACATTATATCAGTATCAGATTTATTGGCCAGGTGAAACACACAAGGGATTTGTTTTTGCAGTCACAACCTGTCCAAGAAACACAAAAAATAACAATGACCAACAGAGGGAGCTAGAACAGGAAGTCTGGCGGCTCGCTAACTAGTGTCCCAACTTTCTTAGAAGGGGAAAAAAATAAACATAAAGAAGGAGGGTCAGGGCAAAAAAGATGGTCCAATATGGGGGACATGCTCACACACTTCGTTGGAAGTAGTTGATTTAATGAGGCCTTAGTGGCAGAGTACAATTTGAAAGTATATATTCTTCCTAATGCTCACAGACCTGCAGAAGTTGTGGTTGCCCAGTCCGAGGCTGCTGGCGTCGACTTTCCTGGCGGTGAACTTCTTTCCCCTGAGAGCCGTGGAGTTCCAGTTGATGCACTCTGCTCCCGACTGGCTGATACTCCACGGGCCGCGATAGGCCTCCCCACTTCCCACAACGCACTTCTCTTTGGTGTCTGGAAACAAACAGCTCACTGATTAGATACATGAACGGTACTGTATGCCCTTGATTGTTCTTGGCACTAATGTCTCTCTAACGGCTTATCTCATTCATTTATTCTGAGCAGATGAAGCCTATTTCCCGTTGCGGAACACTTCTTCACAGCATTTGAATGTTATCACTCTGACATTACTTCCTTATTGAATACCAAAGGGAACTTGATTGTGCATGGTTCAAGTGTAAACAGTATAAAACTGCAGTGGTGCCTTAGGATACGACTCCAGTGACTTTTTTTTTTTTTGGTCAATCAGACGATCCTTTAAATTGACTTGAGAGCAAAAAGTTTAGATATATATGTTGTATGGTGACAGTGAACTTAATTTGTATTATATTGCCCTCAGGTGGCTGAGGTGCACACACAGATGGAGCAGCATAATGTCAATTAAATTGAATGGGAAAAAAAATGTCAAAGTGCTACTGTACATTTAATTTAAGGGGCTTTTCTCCTAGTTAATGTGTAAAACCTGCAACATTTCCTCAACGGCGTTAAACAATTAAAAACCAATCGTGTTCATTGAGTCTGGCTTTCATTAAGATCATCATTGGCTGACTGCCACAACTGATGTATGCGTAATTATTCCACTGCGAGGGTGCGGTGTCTAACTGTCTCAGAAAGAATTCCTCAGAAATAAAAACATTCATACATCAGAGCTCTTTGTATGGTTTATGGAGTTTTTGCAATATTTTATCCAAATGCTTTAAGATACACAAATTTATCAGGGTCTGGTCTAGACTATTAGTCTTTCATCATAAGAGCTTTTGGACAATTCAACTTTGAGGGGACAGTTTTGGGGAAGGCCCTTCTCTGTTCGAGCATGACTGCACCCCACTGCGCAAACACAGTTGCCTTGCTTACATCAAGCTTTTATGACATTTTCAAGATAATGTGGCGAGGCGGCATCCTAGCGGCAGCACCAACTAGAGACAGAGATTGTGAACTGGGCCCTTACTGTATACTTACTAATCTCACACTGGGAGCCACTGAAACCTGGGGGGCACTGACAAATGTAGTCCGAAGAGTACACGGCCTCCTTGCACGTCCCTCCATTGTAGCAATGAGACGTGTAGCAATCTTGAAGCGGCAGAAAACCAAAGCAGGTTAGATGTAATGTACAACATAGTCACTACATACAAAATAAACAAACAGCATATGATGTGTTCAGCAGCGATGAAGTGTTTGATTCTGAGCCACTGAAATATTTTGTTTTTCACACCAATTGTATGTTAATGGACAAAAAAAATGAGCGACAAATAAGTATGACATGATCCATTTAATGATTTGTTACGTATTGTAATAATAAATTAAAAACATATGTCTCATATCAGAAGCTTACAAATAATAATAATAATCATAATGAAATACTGAAAAGCACGACGGCGTATTAGGGCCACGTAGAAATATATATATAGGGCAGGGGCAATATGACGAGAAAAAAAAGTGGCAAATTTGCCACTTTATAAACTGGCAACTATGATGTTGTTAATCTCTGCTAAAGCAATTAGTATCTCCTTGTTTAAAAACCCGACCGAAAAGTACCGGTACATTTTAATGAGTTCTTCCACCGTAGACATTTTGCAAACTGTAACTTGCGCAAAGTGACACATACGTTTCCTTTCTGCCGGCACTACATCTGACACAAATAGCCGCGCGACGAGAAAAAACTGACAAATTTGCCACTTTTTTCTCATCATATTACCCTGCCATCTTAAAAAAAAAATTTAATAAAATAAAATACATTTCTACGTGGCCCTAATACGCCGTCGGAGAAAAGATATTAAAAATATAAAATAAAATGAAAACATTTTTAACATTATTTGATGTCACATTTGTCACTTTATATTACTTTTAAGCTTATAAAAAGTGTTGTTGTTGTTGTTGTTTTTTAATAAAAATGTTAGACGAAACTTGTTTCTATATCCAGCACATCACATTTTTAGTAAGCTTTACTTGTATTTAATTTTTCAGTACGGTACATTTGGATTTAATCTTTTAGAATTGTTTGTTTATAATTATTTTTGCAACATTTTTATTTAACTTTCTGTGCAATACATATTAATTAAAGTACTAATTAGTTTTTTTTTCTTATCCCTTTAAGCACAGTGTTAATGTTCAAGCTGCGCATAATGTTACAGTGGCTTAAATAATATTACACTCAGTCCATCATCACTTTACAGAAAAGGCGGAAAAACGGTTTCACGCAGTCAGGTTCTGTATTTATTATTACAAGAGGTCTAAACTGGAGGATAAAACCAGCGCCTGCTGCCTGAGCTCACAAGTTGGCCGGCTGCAGTGTGGTTAGTCTGAGAGAGAAGCAACCATAAGTCACAAAATTCGTCAGTGGGGGGGTAAAAAAGCGCCAGGGAAGAGCAATGACAGACTAAACTACGCCTACAGAAAGCCGACAGCGGGTACAAGCAAGGCAGAACAAAAAAAAAGTTTAAAAAAATATATAGTTTGTTATAGCAAGTTAGCGGCAAAATCAAAGACACACAGTCAAGACAGGATAGCAAACAGACAGGAAGGGTCATCTGGGGTCAACGATGGCATTTTTTTCGGATGTACGTACATTGTGCTGTGTTACTGGTAAATTTCATTTTAAGCTAATCAACTAAACAGATCTTCACCTACTGTATGACCACCAAATGTAGTCTAATTAAGAAGAAAAGAGCAACATTTGTTTCTTTTTTCCCCTGATTTACATGTTTGGCCGCAGTGTGTCCCAACTTTTTACTTTTGCATTGAAGCTGCTGAGGTTATTATGTATGGCAAAATAATTAAAATAATTAAAGTTTAATGTTACGTTTAAACTGTACGAAGCTGTCAATTGGTCACTATCAATTGATTTCCGTGCTAAGTTGTGAGAATGTAAACATGGTGATTGTGCATGTTGGATACTTGTGATGTGAAAGGAGACTGCTGACGATAGTATGTCGCACTCACTGATGACGGGCACAATGTGACAAAGTTCTCGTCCTCTTAATGCACAACGGCAATACTCCACGCGCTGTCCCCTCCATCGCAGCCAAGAGTCTCCATAACTATGCACGGCTGATGTTGTACTATCCACACAACGCGCTGAGAAGACACACACAGACATGCACACGCAAATAATGAGCCAATCACACTGGAAGATTACAAGTCGTGATTGTTACATGGACAAACAGAGGAACAAAAGAATCTGAGGCTGAGGTGATGTTGTTATTAGGAAAGGCAAAAAGAAAAAAAGAATGAGGGGCTCACGGGAGGTGTCAAAGGAAGGTGAAGGCTTCTGGATATGAACAATGAAAAGTGCCCGCCTGGATGCCTTCCGCTCAGGCTCACCTCGGTAAAAACGAGTTCCTCTCTTGGAGCGGCGCAGCTCCACCTGCAAAAGCACACAAGCACACCAATGTTCAAAATCAGGAATGACACTTAGGTAGCTGCAATTTTCATTCTATAAAAATTTATCGAGCAAACAACAGGTAAGCATTTTCTATAAAAGTAAACACAATTCAACAAGTGATGTCTACTATAATTAAGATCAGATTTTTTTGACAGCCTACTCTAAACCTTTTCAAAACTATTTGAAAAGTGGTTCCAGGCCAGAGTACTTCAAGTGACGACTGTTGATTTTATTTGACTTTAAAGGGACAAACGGGGGAACCAAACCTAGAAGACATTTTATCGCAGGAATGCATAAAATGTGGGTCGTTTGTCAATTGTGGTGGTTCCTGGCATGCACAATATGTGGGGCTACGTGAAATTGTACTATATTAGCATCATATGTAAATCATTGTATGGGGAATTTTTGCCTCCTTGTGGAGACATTAAGACCCCTTAAGGATTTTGCTAATAAACAATAAAGTGAGAGGTTATCAGTATTAATGAAGTATGACCACTCCATTGTTCAACAAACTCTACTTGGGGGAGAACGTTAAGGTTAGCTTGTTGATGGTAGAAACTAGAAAGTATTACAAGTGGCCACACACAGCCAACAATAGAGGTCTCGTTATTGCTTTACAATCAATTATAGTGATTGTGTAAGTTTGTTACTTACACTGCCCGCAAGGCAGCAGAAAACAGCAGATAGGACCAATACAAGTATTCTGGTCATGGTCTTGGGAGGTCTTTGGAGCTCTTCGATTATCTGCAAGCACAAAATTAACAAACATTAGAACGATCAAACTTCATAATATGTAAAAATATATGCAAACATTGCATTTGTCTTAGAGTTAAGAGATCATAGGTTTAATTCGCATCTCAGGCATCCTCTCCTGTGTGAATTTTTTATGTTCTCTCTCTCTCTCTCTCTCTCTCTCTCTCTCTCTCTCTCTCTCTCTCTCTCTCTCTCTCTCTCTCTCTCTCTCTCTCTCTCTCTATGTCAGAAAAGCAAAAATGGTAATACACACTGTTTTTGGAACAGTTTGGAATGCTGTTGAAATTACCCTTGCAGTTATATAATAAATTCTCTTTTTTTGACACGGTTACTGCCAAGTAATTAAATGTAAGTAAGGGTTATTAACTCATTCACTCCCAGCCATTTTCACTGAAGCAACCCCCTTTGCTCCCAGCTGTTATACTGAATTTTGACTGATTTTGCAAGGCCCACAGAATATTGTGTTCTATTGCTATCAAAACATGGAACCTACAAAAAGAAACATTAAGAGTCTTTTCTTTCAACAGGAAAAAAAAAATAGATTTGTGTCCGTTTCCGTTTTGTAGCAAATAGCATTAGAATACAGATAGGTTTCCTTGATATTCACATTCCAGGTGAAAACACTATCAAAAAGAGCTTGTTGCAATATAGCTCTGGCTGATCTCACTCTGCCGCCACCTGCTGGCCATTTTGTGTAGTAGTAGTAGTAGTAGTAGTAGTAGTAGCCATTGTTTTAAGCCACCTCTTCAAGTCAGAAGCTGCATGAAAGCCTTCTGTATGCTCTTGCATAAAAAAAAAAAAAGGGTCATTAAAAAAACGTATAAATACGTTTTTGGGAGTGAATGAGTTAAAAAATCATCACACACGTGGACACTAAATATAAATATATGATTCAAGAAAATTAACCAGGAAGATGACTAATACAGCTTGTGTGTCCTTGTTGAATGAATCTCGTGGCGTCAACAATTGCAGGAAAAATAATTGCACAATTCTAGCTACAATTCCTTTGTTTCCTTTGTTGCTTCCTTCTTGCGTGTCCCTGGGAGGCCGCTGGGAGGAAAGGGTGGGACAGGTGTGGGCGGAAGTGTGGACTCGACTCCTTGACTCACACAGGAAGTCATATAACGCAAGTTTTATAATAATTTATCTGTCTCGAATTTTTGATAACACAATAAGAGCATGTGGACTTTATACAGAATACATTAATACATTTCCTCCTCATCCATATAAGCCTTACACACAGAGATTAATCAGAAAACCTCTTGTTTACATCAGCAGACCCCAATTTCTAACCAGCAGCCAAGCGTATCTGCAAAATTCCTTCTTCAGCATAACAACCACGAATCATGGACTGCACAGGAAATGAGAGGAAAGCAGAAGTGGAAACCCGAAGGAAGAAAACGTCATCCCCTATTTGCCTTTTTATTGCTTGATGTCCGATGTGTCGATTTCCTCTTGTGTTGCTCCCATTTCACACGTTTTAACGTTACTATGTAGAGAGCAGCTGGGCAATCTCCAGTGAGTGTTGAGTAATCGTGAGTCATACAAGAGCAGTTGGCACTGTTTGTTGAGATTTAGGAAACTGAATTAAGGTTACTGTTAGGAAACTATACAAGCGTTTAGAAATTCATGTAAAGCTGCAGGAATGCATGCAATACAATAATCAGTGAAATAGCTCACAATAAAAATTGAGCCATTTCATTGATTGTCGCATATTTTGTCAGAGACTTCCTTTTTATTTCTTGATTTTCCGCAACATTTATTTATGTACAGCACAAGTGTCCATGGTGTATTTTAGTTAGTGAACTAATGAACGTTTCTGAAACCCTTTAAAATTTACAGGAGGTCCTTGTTTTATAGCAGTCCCGACATTTAGACATTGCTAATTGCGCGTAAAAAAGCTACTTTACACAGTGACGTAAAAATACATTGTCATGTGGTGCAGGGTGACATTTCCAGTTAACGACGTACTTATTGTTGTTAATGTCATTGTTTCTTATTTATGGCGTACAACAGTTGTTTTTATACAACTATTTACTGAAGTAATGACTTTACTAAAGCATTATTGTAGTTTAGTACTCTTCTGCGCTTTCCAAATTCTGTCTCCATGTTCGGCAAACTTTTGTGCATAAGGGCTACGTTTAATTTGTTTCTCTTTTTAAAACACATAAGCCAGGCCATTCGTTGATAAAATTGAAAAATAGTTGAGTACACAAAGAGACAGACAGCCATTCATGTTGAAGGAACTGAAACCACGCTCCCTGAACGGAAGTCAGGCAAGTGAACCACTACACTATCAGTGACTCAGCCTGTAAATAAATTTAGTCAACACTTCCTGTAGTCCAAACACACAATGGTCAAATTATTGTCCTGGGGGGACAGAATTTTTTTGTCGGTTTCTTTCCAGGTATGTGGTGAGGTTAAGGGTACAATAACAGTACATTGGAAGCCATTGCTCCCTGAAAGGTACAATGCAAATAATGTACTGCCAACCCCCTCATCTCAAAGTTTGTATTGTAACTGAACATTCTGTCTGATCCTCTAATCTTGGGAAAGCTTTCATTCTAAGCTGTCTGCCGGTTCACCCTCTCTGCTTGACTGGGCACACAGAAAGCAGAACTGTGTTTTCATAGCACCGAGTATACACACAAACACACTCAGAATATACATGAAAGCAAAAAATTACAAGCCCAATAAGAACTTCTCCTTTGTCTTTTGAAGCAATCACACACTCACCGTTAAAAGGACAGGTCACTTTCCAGTTCATGTGTAAAACAAAGCAAATGAACCTTCCCATCAGTGAGTGCTTTAACCCCCCCAAAACTGAACCCCACAGACTCACATGTCAACAGGCGAGTTTCCTTTTTGTTTTCCTTTTGCGCAGCTGTGTGGCTTAGCTAAGCCCCCCCCCCCCCCCCCCCCCCCCCCCCTCTCTCTCTCTCTCTCACCGGCCCTGTCAGTTGAAAACATGTGTTTCCTGCTCAAATACTGGCTGGTGAACACATATCAAGCCGTGCAACGTACAAACACCCCCGCATCAGATGTGAACATATGTGCCTCCCACCCTGTTTGAAGCCTGTTGTATCTCACAGGCATGAGGCCCTGCTTGGGCTAAGCTCACAGCCTCAAAATGAAATTATATTACTTCCCTAACTCAAAGCCAAGAAGTATTGTTTTGAATGCCATATTGTTCTTTTTTTTCTTTTTTTTTAAAATATAGTTACACTTCAACTACATAGTCAGTTTATATGAAAATGTGGAATCCAATTTTTAACAATACACCTAGTTAATTTCAATTTCAGATCATAGTCCATCAGGTATAGTAGAAATAAAGCCAAGCAGGTGCAAAGTTGTCATTCAACACTTTTTTATTTATTTATTATTATTTGTACTAATCGTTTAACTTGGAGATCTTTGCTCTACTGAATGCCTATATAGTTGTTTTGAGGAGGGTACAAGCAGCCATATTGAAGTTGACAAATGTGTCTTGACAGTTAGACACACAGAAAAGAGTGTTGTTAAAAATACTGAAAAATTTAAATGGATATCCACTTCAAGCCTTCAGTAGCTGGAATATATCCCACCGGGTCATGGCAGGGCTTTTCACAATGGGCAAGAGGCACTAGCCACTAGCTAGCGTGCGGGGATAACAGACTCGGGCCTAGTAACAAATAATAACTACTAATGGACCAGATAACCACTGTTGAGAACGGAGCAGTGAAATATGTCTGTTGCAGTACCAAGAATGACATGTGAGAGGCAGCACAGTGTCATATAGCAATACAAAGAACAAGAACTATAAGGCTGTAGGCTAACTGTTAGCTTATCTGGTAAATAGTACTAGCAAATGCTTCTTCTCATTTGTATTGTGGTGAATTATTTATGAGACACATTATACACTTAACATAACCATTACCCCTATTTGAAACTAGAATTCGGGGTTGACCACACACACATAGACTTTTGATTGTAAATACTGATTTTCCAAGCACAATAAGGATTAAAATATACATCTTAACACCCCCACCCAACAGCACAGGATAATGACTCAGAATAATCTTTTGGAGACATCCAAGAATCGGGCCTTTGCAACCTTTGAGTTACGCTCAAGAAAATTTTCCAATCCATCAGTATGAATGTAGACTTAATAGACACTAACTAGATGCTGATACAGTCATTGTTTGATGATCGTGTTTTTTTTTTGTTTTTTTTTGTTTTTTAGTAGGTCAAACATGAATGGAACAAGTGAAAACATCGTCGGAGGATCAGAAGCCAGACACTGAGTCACCACATTGCCACGTTTGTAGGGCAAACACGTGCGGCGGATAAGACAAAGTCATGCACAGCTGTATATATCATTTGACCTAAATTTTGCCCTGTGTTGTATTTATAGCAGGCGGTGCAAAGGTCCTTTTGGCATCTTGGTGTTTTCACCTTTTTTGAGGCCTTAACATGATCGACTACTCATCAATTTTTGTAAGTGTGTGTATCTTGGCTTGCAGAAGGGGGGCTAAATTAGAGGCACAACTGAGGCAGCTGGGCATGCATTAAATCGGAGTTTGAGTGAAGTAGTGAGTTACCATTGTGACATTTCCATCAGGACCCATGATGATGAATCGTTTACAAATGGGAAAGTCAATTTAATAATTTCTTGTGTGAAAAAGTGGGTGCAACAGCCCATTTAAGAAATGACCTGTATTGCGTTAGGCCTACTACTTGCTTGGACTCGTTACCATGAGTTCACGTTGGCAAGCAAGTACAACGATGACGGAGCGCTGAGGTTGTAAGAGATGAGGGTGAGACATTCTTGCCTTCCAGTATTGAGAACAAAATGTGGAAGCCTAAAACGGTGGGAAAATGCACGGAAAATACTTGCATTTCTATGTCAAAAGACTAATTCTAGGTTAGCTCCTGCACACTGAAGTGTGAGGATGAATACGCACCTCTATTTATTTACTCTATTTACTGAACTTGTCGATACTAAATAAATAAAATATAATATATTAAAAATAAAGCCTACCAACCAACTGAAAAGAAGTTTTTTCCCCCCCAAATTGCCGACTTTGTGATTTGAAAATTGAATTCTACTCCATTGAGGTGAGGCCAGAATCTGAATTATGTGCTCCCTCTTCCATGCTCCAGTTAAGAGGCAAGCAGGAGCATTTTGAGACAACTGGAAGGACTGGCTGACTCCAAAAATAAAGTTATTACAGTAATTCGGCCAAGATGTAATACAGACATGGATTACTGTTTCTAAATACAGATTTTCTGATGGAATTTAAAATCACTGTCTACTTAAAAACCCAAGTTTGAGACTTGTTGGCTTCACATACTTTGCCAAGGGGCCCATGTAAACAAGAGTGGATTTATAACGACCAAACACTCTCGATGTGAGAAGAGGCACTGGCACAGGAAACATCTTTAGTGTATTGTGGGCTGCATTTGTGGCCTTGTTCTCTACACTTGCTTTTGTCCAGCAGGTCATAACATGTTTTTGAACCCATTCGACCTGCCGGGATGACTAAGCTTCAATTTGACCATTGTTCCTTTACACTCTGCTACAATATGCTATGTCAGAAAGCTACTTAGCAGGCATTATTCATTCTTCACAGTCACTCAGTGGGAGGGCAATGGTGCATGCTTCACTGCGCCAGCTCTGTAAAAGTCCCACGGAACATAAAGCTGCATTGTTGCCTTCAAGCCTCCCCCCATGCGGGGCTCAGTACGAGGCCTTCCAAAAAAAAAAGAAAAAAAAAAGGGAACATCCACACACAGAGCAACAGGTAAATAAGAGGTGGGAGAGAAAATGGGGAGATGAGACATCTGCATGACAGGAGATGAAAGGGAGAGAAAAAAAGAGAAAGTGGAGAACTGCAACATGGGAAGCAGTAAAAAACCCCAGAGGTCAGCGTAAAAAGAATGAGTCGCCCTGAGTCATCTCATCTTCCAGAACTGCACTGAGACGGATGAAGGCATTGATGGTTTCTGATAAAAACACTGGATGAGCACATTAATTACGAGTTGTTGTTTTTTTGTTTTTTGTCCTGATAAGCAATGTAAGAAACAGTCCTAAGGTTTTAACCCACTGACTTTGTAAGTCACAAACATCATTAACTCAAGTGACCACAGTGCCTGGAATGTAAACGCAAGCGATACTATGGCAACGTCAGTGTGTAGCAGTGCACATTATCAGCAAAGTATCAGAATGACGTATGCTTCCACAGCGGCGAGAATACCGAAGAATGCAGGAGGCTCAAATCTGACTCACAATGCTGCAGTAATTTTTAGTTCGGACAGGAAAAAAAAAACTCATAAAAAATAATTAACAGCTGCAGAGCTAAAAGATACTGTAGAAAGATACACTGGATTCAGAAAAAAAAGTTTACACACCCTTGTTTAATGACAGAAAGACTTTCAAAATTTTTCCCACGATTAACATGACATAGATAGATAGACAGATAGACAGATAGACAGACAGACAGACAGACAGACAGACAGACAGACAGACAGACAGACAGACAGATAGATAGATAGATAGATAGATAGATAGATAGATAGATAGATAGATAGATAGATAGATAGATAGATGAATAGATAGATAAATAGATAGCACTCTTCTTTGTTTTAAATGAGAAACTTGTGGTGCAAGTTAAAACAATGTAATAAATTAAATTAATTAATTACATTAGTGCTTTAAATAAGCTTTAAATTTGGTATATATTGTATTAAGTCTGTATTAAATTATTTTACATCAACATTTCTGGTTTATCTGTATTTTATTTAGCATTATGCGTTATGATATTCAGAATCAAGCCTACAAAGCAGGGGCGTCAAACGAATTTTTGTTAACCTCCTCAGTACTCATAGTCCTATTATTACGAATACACAACTAAATAACTTGTTTTTTTTTTTAATGAAACACAAAGGATGATGCTGTAGTTTGTTCAACTGTTGTTCAAATTACTGTAAAAAGGGGCTCAGTCACGAAAATTGCTGGCAATATGTCCATGTTGTTAATTCTAACTATGACATTTTGGAATTTTGTTAGAGATTTTAGAAAGAATCATGGACGTTGATGTGCTTTGATGTAGATTTGAAAATAGAGGAAAATAAAAGGAAATGGTGGGCCAGATATGACCCCTCGGCCTTGAGTTCGATACCTACGCATTAAAGCAATGACTACACCTAGCCAAAATTTTAAGTTATTATATGAAGCAATAATAATCATGCAAAGAATGAAACACTGCATCTCTCAACCCTCCTAACACGATTATGCAGAAAAAGATTTCATTAAGGCTGTGCATGTGCAAAGAAAAGTAAAGAAGTGCTTACCACCAAATTAGAGCTGATGATGATGATGATGATGATGGTGCTGGTGATTTGCCGGATGGATGTCTCGCTGGGAGTGAGCTTCTCCGGCCGTTGTTCTCACTTTTGAAGGATCCATGTGGGGAGGAGAGAGAAGAAGAGAGGAGTGGAGAGGAAAGATGATGAGTGGGGAGGAGGGGGGGGGGGGTGCTGTGTGTGGCCTCAGCAGGGAAACACTACTGCTCTGCCGGTTGGATGATGACGGTGCAGCTGAGAGGGAGGGCGGGGCTCACTTCCCCACGCACATATCTAGAGCCCCTCCCCCCTCCCCCTCTAGTTCATCTCTCTTTTTTTTTATATATTGACGTCACAAATCACATATGAACGTGAAACATTTTCAAAATTTCTTTATTTCATCTCCAGAGATTTAAAAATCATTAGTTTAATATGAGTAAGTTGTTTCAACATCATTTCCTTTCAATTTCAAAACAATCAGTCAACACACATAGTATTACTGTATTTGATGATGATTTCTTTAGCTTTCTCAAAAAATTAAAATTCACTTTCTAGGAGAAATTATGATTTTTTTTTTTTTACACTTATTTGAACTTAGAAATTTGAATCACCCAAGGATGTTTAGCTAATCATACAACAGTGCCAAAATAGGAACATCTCGTTTTTATGGCTGGACATTTAAATCAGGTATTTTGATAACTTAGCATTAAATTATCATGTCATACATATTTTAAACTAATTTATGTCATATTTAAAAAAAAAAAAAACATTGTAGGCCTATATCATACATGCATAGTACACGTGTTCTATTTTTTCTTTGAAAAAAGATTAAAAGAGTTTGAATTTTATTTCATATTTTAAATTTGGTCACATACATTACAGCTTAACCAGTTCAGGGTGTACCCCGCCTACTGCCCAAAGCCAGCTGAGATAGGCTCCAGCACCCCCGCGACCCTTGTGAGGAATAAGCGGTCAAGAATATGGATGGATGGATGGATACATTACAGCTTAGGTTTTACAGTTTTTGTAAGCATGACATTACGCTCCCCAACCAAAATTGGGGCAGGTTTTCAAAAATGCCGACTGGGAAAAAGTTTTTCTCTCCCTGACTGCAATTCAGTGCCAGTTCCATTAACTTTATGGCCATCCCACTGCTCCAACACATTGTAAAATTTATGCTATCCTTGACAAATTTCAGAAAACAGGACCTGCTCTTGATAAACCAAGCAGCTACTACCACCACTGAAGAAAACATGGCCAGTTTGAAGTTGGAGTGGTCGAAAAGATTGTTGGAAAATTTGATTTCTGCTCCTGGGTGAGGAGATTTGTCCAGGAAAACCCTGATTTTTGTCCTTCATCCTCCTCTCAGTCATGGTCTCTATTGTTGCCCTTAATTCTGTAGGCCAACCACAAAGTAACTGATTTTTCCTCAACACCTTACTGAGACCTCCGACCATGGTTACGCAGAATATTTTGAAGTGGACTGTGCAGGGGCTCCTAATGTTGGAGTAGCTTATATTGTATAAAATGCATTGTGACATAGTATCTTTGATGTTCCCTGTTCATAATTTGGAGAGAATTACCACCCTGATTCATTTTCCATCTGTCTGTGACCTCTGGTGCTTTTGCTTTGCTAAGGTTGTTGTTCTTATTGACTCTATGCCAGTCTGATGAACCACTAGACACCAGGAATCATTTGTTACAACCACAACCTTTTTTTTTTTTCATACAGTTCCCTCCTTCCTGAGGAAATCAGACACTGGCCCACATATTTTAGCATAAAATGGTGCTGTATTCATAAATGTTCTTTGTTTTCTGTTAATTCTATAAAATGTCCATATAAATCAACTGTGATGGGCGGAGACAGTTTGTTGCCATCCGTGTTACATTACAGTCCCTATTCGTGACGAGCATACAGATCATACAATGACAGATTGAATTTATGCACCAAAACAAATAGCAAGCTTATTTTATGGAGTTGTTTTTTTTAACATTAAATATTACAGTGCGTTAACATTCTCTGCAGCCCAAGACACCGCGTTGCAATAAAGTGTGTGGTGGTTGTGTTGTTTTGGATTGTCTTCATGTTTGTGGTTTCATTAAGTTTTCATATGGCACGACTACTCACTAATTGACTCAAGTATGTAGTCTACCTTAATATATTCATGAACTATTCAGTTATTTACCTTGGGGAGCTCTTTACTCTTCATCTTCATCACTCGAGTGCACATTGGAGATTGTCTAACATTTGAAAAAGAGCACTTATTTCCCACATGAATGTTTTTGTGGAATTGGCAGTAATAGGTGTACCCAAGTGCAGGGAAGCAGGGAGACAAGACTGGGGAACATGAGAACAGCATCAATAAAAGAAACAACACAGAGAGACAAACAGAAAGCAGGATAATAAAGAGAGGATAAACTGAGAGAGAACAATGTAGAGCTGGACAAGGCGTAACTGGTTGAGCTGATTGGTAGACACAAGGGACCTGGCCAATGAGAACAAAAACCTAACAGGCAAGACAGCATAACAAATGGTTAAATATAAAAAAACAAAAAAACAAAACACCCCCCCCCCCACACACACACACACAAAAACACTGATCACAACAATAACCACCACACGTCTACAAAGAACCAAATCTGTCTGCCCGCATCTTGATCAAATCCAAAACAATCGCGTTACACCACCTGCGCCGCTAGTTAGACCTGGTTTTACCAAGTCTAAAATCTCATTTACTCTTTGTCACCAAATTGGAGATGCGCCGGAACGCCCAGTAAACTTGCCCCAACATGAAAATTATGATGCACCCCGTCTACTTTCTGTTACCAAATTTCCAGAAATGCTGCAGCAGCTGTGTTGGCCGGAACGCCCGAGAGGTGCAATACGGTCTCAAACACAGTCAACTAGACATGGCCTGGCACAAAAATTGAGATGTGCCTGTGTACCAAATGCATGCATGTGAGCCTGTTGATAATAAAATAGCTAGTAAATAACTGCGGGGATAATTGTTTGAAATGAAATTGTGTGATGAAGTAATTCTATATTTATATATCGTAGTTTTTGCAGTTATAACACTCCTCTGACATAAACCATATTTATGATGTTGCCCGTGATAAAAATGAGTTTGACACCCAACCCAACGTGCATGTTTTTAGAATGTGGGAGGAATATAGCTAATTTCACACATGCAGCAGAAAAGAGATTCAAACCCAGAACCTCAAACCCCAAGGCAGGTGTACTACCCACATGGGCACCATATGCTGCCCGCAGTTAATTGTACTGTATTTTTTCCCCTTAGCATATTTGTAAAATACATCATCTTCAGCATTGACGTTTGTCAGAAAACTGTACACGTGACTGCCCCCATGTGGGCGGAGCCTGCAGGTTTACAGGAACTCTCCCAATCAGGAAGTCAAACTTTTGAGCGAGATTTTTCAGCGCTAGTCAAAATAAAAACTGTGGATTTTTACTCTTTTTAAAAGTCTCCGGGGCGCACAACTGTCAGACAACAGGTAGGCTTCGTGTGAAAAAACGTCGACTGTCTTGTGAAGCGGTCGTTTGAAAAGTTTAGTGATATTGTACAGTAATACAGTAACAACTTACGCACATCGTTTTTAACACTGCTACAAGCATTTATCGACGTGGTTGTAATCATTCGGTTCGCATATTTAGCTGAATAAAAGGACAAAATAATCTCGACAGATCTAAGTGCACATGTGCACAGCTGCAAACAATAGCCACAATGATAAACATATTGTTAAATTAATACTTCCTCTGGTAGGGCTGCTCTTCAAGTGGTTCTTTTGTATGTATGTTTTATATTAAAAAGCCACATCTTGATATTCAGTAATCAGTACTGTAATGAATAAATTACTAATTATTAATGCTGGTCCATTTTGAGAGGCACTGACCTGTCATTGCAAATTTGAAATTAGCATTTGACAGTTAGAATGTCATTGACTTTACTCTTCTCTCTACAGTGCACATAAAATGTCTGCACCAGGTTTTGCCAGGGTTTTGTGATATGAAGGGAAAAAAAAAAACATAATTTCAAAACTTTTAATCACTATCAATTTGACCTATAACCTATAAGTCAAATGGTATTTCACAACATCTGTTTAAGAACTTAAAATAAACAACTCAGAAAATGTGATTGCACAAGTGTGCACACCCTCTTCTAACTGAAGAATTAACCAATCAGCTCACTATGCTAAACTATATATATGGTGTTCTTCGTCAAGTCATCTTTATTTAGGCGATGAGCAGTGTTGTTTTGCACCAAAGATATACATATTAGAGTAAGTTTTATTTTTATTATTTAACACGTGGATAAATGTGTGAAATGAGATCCCACTGAAGCTGCCTGAAGCTGCGGACACTCTTTGCAGAACAAGGCTTGTGCTGTACAGTAAGATGTAATGACATGCAACTACATGCAAGTAATTCCAATGTTTACATACTTTTTGGTAACTTTTGCAGCTTACAGTATGCATTGTTACAGTAGCATTTCCAATGGCAGTATTGCACATGAACCTGTAATGCCACTTCCCAACAGCATCAGTATGCTTAAATTCTTTGCAGGCGTGGCTAATTGAAGGAGACCTGGTGGAGGCCATGAACCGTGTCCCCCTTCATCAGCCACAGAGCTGTGGGCCCTGGGAACTGAAGGAACGCCTGGGCACGGGAGGCTTTGGGAATGTCACCAGATGGCAAAATAAGGTTTGCGTTGCTAGAGCATCTTCACCGTCTCCAGTCGCACATCTTTGATGCTGTCAAATACATTGGCACTGCCACAACATTAGGTACAATTGGTCCAATAGGCTTCAACCAGGCTGGCCTGGTGACTAATTGGTTCAGCTACGTTTAGCTTCTGATTGGTTGAGCTCAACGTACATCAAGGCGGATTTACAATGGAGGATGATGTCAGACCATGGTTTAAAATTAAGTTTCAAGGCGCACTTTTGAAGAAAAACTGAACTTTATGAGGTTACGTCTACCTGACACTGTTGCTGTGTGGCAAGTTTATTTGTAGACAAGGCAATTCAAAGTGTTCATTGAGCAGTCAGTTAGTGTATATTGTCTCCGAAAGCACCATCTGTGTTCAGGCGGGAGTTTCCTGGCATTGTCCTGGTGCTCCAGGTTCCTTGCTTACAAGGAAACTTTGAACTTTTTCTCACATCCAAAGTTAATTTAAAAAAAAGGTTTTTTTTAAATTTGTATTTGTATTAAGGAAATGGGCTTTGTTTTCAGTAAATAGTTTGACTTGACATCCAAGAAGCTTACCTCTTTTACTGGCTATAATCTGATCAAAATCAGCACAATGACATCACTCCTAGTCATAGGATGAAAGCATTATGGGATGTAGAGTGTGGACTTATGAGCGCACACACTTTACGTAGCTTCCTCTTCCTCGCTTTATGACTGTGCTTCTTCGTTTGTGTTAGTCACTCGCAGGTGTGTATACTGTATGTTGAGCACATTGCACGATAAGAGAGTTTCTTACTTTAAACAGTTTGTACTATTTGTATGGTAAATATTTAAAAACAGATTGAGGAATAACGCACTACAAAACAGGAAAGAAATTCACTACTGCAGTGCTGCTTGTTTAGCTGGAAATGTGTGACGAATAATAATGTTTTAATGACTGTTCAATTATGATGATTTCAAATTTTTCTTTGTAACTATTAACCTCCAATTAATACATCTGTTATCAGTTGGGTATTATGTAATCACAGTGAGAGAGGTAGGACTGGTCACTTACAGAAATGTCACCACACTTGAGGTCTGAGGATGTAAAAAAAAAAAAATGCCAGGCAGATGCAGAACATTAAGTACCTGAAGAGGACGCGGCTGATGATTAAACTTCTTTCTTCCCGTATGGATGACAATGCTGTAGGTTATTATTAGGAGGCAGGTCATGTTACGGGCAGCGGTTTCATCATGATGATGCCATGAGAAACAGGGAATGAGATATGTACACTTGTGTTGCTCATCACTTCTTTGACTGATTGCAATTTCCTTCAGATATATAAATAATAAATCAAGTCTAAATTATCTCTACTTTGTCTTCTGTTATTAATAATATATTATCCAAATGAGTTTAATAGGCTGCAACTGTCTTGTAAGTTTCTCCTTGATAATTATTCCATGTTTTCATTGTGTTTGCAGGATACAGAAGAACAGATTGCAATCAAACAGTGCCGCCAGGAGCTTAGTGAGCGAAACAAAGAGAGATGGTGTCTGGAGATCCAGATCATGAAAAGGTCAGTTCCTCTGCAAAAGTCCTTACAAAATAAATAAATAAATAAATAAATAAATAAATAAATAGCAACAATAATTAGGAAAATAAAATAATATTGACCATGATTAAGTATTTGATGCTCTTTCTGGTGTGCGTGTCTTGGCCACTCGGGGGCAGTTATAATACAGGCATGCAGACACAAATAAAGAAGACTTTCACAGCTACTGTAAGTGGCGCAGATAGCTGCAGTAATGTTAATCTTTTTTTCTTTTCTTTTTTCCGCAGAGAATAAATAATATATGCCAGTGCACTGTTTGTGATCAAATAGCCTATCTGTTTCTAAAAGTGTTAATCTACATTGGTGCTATTTGTTATTCCATCTAATGTGCTACCATTAAAGCTAGATGATTTTAAGGCATTTATGCGGATGATTTCAATATTTTGTCTCACTCCTCCGCCATGTCAATATAATTTAGATTTGGAAAACTCCTTCCGAATTGTCCCATGTTAAATTCTTGGACAGCCTGGATAATGGCTCGATATCATTCCAGGGGTTTTGTGTGCGTATTTGGAATCTTTATCTAGTAGGAGGATTCATGACAGTGTTTCTGGCAGTGGGCAGCACATTTCTCAATAAATTTCTTAATAGTCATGAGTGTTAATTCTGATTGTACCATGCACATATTCAAGACACTCTGTACTTGATCCCCCAACATAACTGAGCCTCCCCCATGTTCATTTGTGTCTGTAAACACAGAGCTGAATTTTGTTTTATATGTCCAAAGGGCATTCTTACAGAACTGTGGATTTTTCTTCCTTTAATGGAAGGGTACCAACAATTATATATATAAATAACATATTCTCTATTTGAAAAGTTCTCAGTTGTTAGTCTTGTCGATATCAGTATAGCTGTACAAACTTGTCTTAACTCTGGTGACAAAATCAGGGATTTTCCTTTTTATTTTTACCATTCAGTGTTTTGGCTTTTTTTGCCTTGAGCTGTGTTTGAATAAATAAAAGAGAAAATAAAACACGTAAGTTTGTTGTGACTCACTCACTGCAGCACATTCCATGACATGTGTTTGACATTTGAGAGTTCCACCACCATCTCTGTTTTCTAAACACAAAACCTCTATCCCGAAATAGTTAGAATGGCACGAGGTATTTAATAATAAGAGGTTTGTGCGGAGGCGTGGGGTTATTTGCGGACCTTAGGTGGCTATTTCTGATGCAGTAAAGTGCCACCTCCTCATTGTGCTCCACTTTTGGTGTCGTCATGTCCTCTTGCGTTGTTGTTTTGTGGGTGTGTCTTTTTTTTTTTTTTTTAACAAGATGTCAGACGTGTGTGTCGGAGTGTCAATTGAACTGTGTCCATGAAAACATTTCAATTTAACAAGTGTGTTGTTCTCAGACAACCACAGACCTTGACTCGTGCACCCACGCTGTGACAAACATTGCCAGGGCAGGCTATTATATAATCGCACCACAAAAAACACACTGTAAAAAATGACCTTAATGGTGTTTTGGGTGAAGATCTTCTTAGGTTCTGACATACTCTGTGTTTAGAAGGCTTGTTAGTGCTTGCTAATTCAGAGCATCTTCCTACACTTGAATGTGTTTTTAAATAGAATATATTTTCCACATGAGGTCATATCGTTTTCTCTTGAGAAAGCATCCTGTCTTTATCTTTGAAACACTTAGGTTTCTTAAAACTGTTCAGTCATTTGACAAATGAGCATGTTTGCCTTTGCCTTATTATTGCAGCGTCTCCTGCTAATGCCACTGTCTCGCACTGATTACATGTTCCACACTGCTGTGAGCTGTAGAATATCAACTAGAGTTTGTTGTTGTGTTTTTTGTTTTTTTTACTTTGCGTCAGGCTTAGTATTGTCTAAAGTTGTTAAGGATACCAAAAATAGTTTCTTCATTATGTATCTCCTGATGTGGCAACTAGAGCAGACTGGTACCTAAAGGATGGACTGCTGTTGAAAACTAGTCTTTTTTTGTGACAGGAATTAAATGTAAAGAAGGAAAAAACCTACTTGAAACTTAGGAAAATGTCCTCTAGACAAACACAGAATATCTCACTGGCCATTCACCAATAGTTTTTTTTTTTTTTTTTTTTTTTTTTTTTTTAATGCACTCAGGTTCCAATTAAGGGCAGCTCAGATGAAACTATTCACAGTCCTTTAAGTATCATTGAGGCGACAAGAAAAATGTTATAACTTCATCAACATTGAAATATATACTGGGTGCAATTTTCTATTTTTTCCCGCTATATCAATATACATATTACCTGGCAACTGCAAGATGATACAAAATTGTATCGTTATGAGTTTGTTTTGTATTAAAAAATACAGAATTCTCCTGGAATGTTGTGAGTTTCAGTGTTTGGCTTTTTCCTCACTCTTCTCTGGCGAGCTTAATTCCTTGACAGCACTTTTTTTTTTAACCTAATTTCAAGCAATATTCTTCAAACTATCACTGATTATTGATCTACAGTCACGTAACAACCTTATTGTTATTCAATAATATAAATAATTTCTGATGTTTGCAAATAATGGCGGACCCATTCCTGGATTCCACTTTGATAGTGTGTGTCATATCGTGTATCCAGGAGCTCAAACAGACAGCCAGGTATATTCCACATCGCAAGCTTTTATTCACAACCGAAAGGCCACAATGACCCTCCCGGCCCACCTGCCAACACTTGGCGTGAACATCTTGATTGTTAAATCAACATTCACCATCCTAACGTGACGTGAACTTATCAACTAGTTTGTGCAACCCCTACTATCCAATGAAAAATGATTGAGGCAGCTGTGATTTTTTTGTTTTTTTTCTTCGCTGTGAGTCAGTGATCTCTTTGCAGGGACACCACACTCATCAGCCATCTTTTTGGCTTCAGTATTGTTTGAGGCAGAGGGCAGCCTCACCCAAGTCTGGTGCTGCTCAAGGTTTCTTCCTGTTAAAAGGGCGTTTTCCTTGCCATTGTTGCCAAGTCATTACTCACAACGGATTTGTTGCGTATCGCTAATATGATAATAAAGAGGCCTGGGGGGAAGCATGTCCAATATGAAATGTTTCTTGTGATTACTTGTTGTGGTAAATAGAGATGAATCGCTAAATTAGAACTTCTGTACAGCACTTTGGTATGCGCTGTGTCCATACTATACAACTTTTTGTCCTTTACCAAACAATTTAAGATTTTTAAAAAATGTATGACTTTTTTCTTAACACAGGTTGGATCATGCCAACGTGGTCGCAGCGAGGGAAGTTCCTGAAGGGATGCAAAAACTTGTGGCTACCAACGACTTGCCGCTGCTGGCCATGGAATACTGCCAAGGAGGGGATCTGAGAAAGGTAAATATAAATAAATAAAAAAATAAAATAAAAAAATAAGATATCTTAATTTTATGCATTTTTTCCCCATATGTGATTTGGCATGTTCCACACACAACACTGCTTAAGTGTGTGTAATAAGTGATTAAATGAGTCTAAATCAAATCATTTTATTATCAACAAAAACAGTCATTTGGACAGACTATTTATATCATCAACATATTGAATATTTTGCATGTGTCCCAGAAATTTCTGTCCACCCTGTCATTATGGAGAAACTGCCCGTTTATGAAAACTTCTGTTGCTTTCAGTGACTTTATGACACAAATTTGTCTCTTTTCAATGGAGGCCAAAACATTTGTTGCACAATAAATATTTGAACTTGAACTTGAAATATTTGAACGTCATATTTCTCATTACGGGGGTATGTGGATGTTGTCGAGCTTACCATGTCCATTGTCCACTCTGTTATAATGAAATATCAGTTTATATGAAAACCTTTCAGAATTATGAAATACATTTGTAAAACAATACACAGTCAGCTTGGCCACTGAATCATGTTGAATGTGCTCATTAAATGTTAGCATTAGTCGAAAATGTCCACCCTGTCATTGTCCACCATGTCAGCAAGCTCACAAATATTCTGCTTGCAGTTAATTTATTAAAAGTATGGGGAGCTGGACCAATACGGATTTAAATGGCAGAACATATAGTTAATGCAATGATTATGAAGTTGAATGGAAAAACTCTAAAAGCACCTTATGGTGATATTAACTCGTGATATTAACTCGTCAATGATATGCAGCACTTCGTCTCAATGTGCACCACTTTTCCCCTCGAGAAGTTATTTGAGTTTTGGAGTTCATTTGTGTCAGCGAATTTTGAGCATTTTTTATTATTATTATTATTTTTTTTAAATCTGAAACCAATGAGTGTGCACTCTGAAGTCATCCAGAATATTAAAACCAGACAAAGCAAAATAAAAACCAACCATCATGAGCCACAAAGCCAGTGAAAGCAAAAGCAAGTTGTCGGCAGATGGCGGTTGAGTCTCATCATTTTGTCGGGTTTCCAGCAGTGGAGTGATTGGCGCTTATCGTTAATAAACGTCAAATAAATCCTTTGCTGATTTACCATTTTGTTCTCTCTCGACACAAAACCAGAATCAACAGCTTTCAGTCCATCATTGGGTTTGTGTGCAAGAATCTGAGCCTGTGCATGAACGCAATGTACTTAATGGATGGAAAATTCTCTAATGGCGATGAAATGAGGACATGCTCTAAATCACGAGGAGGACAGATTCATATGACATGGTCATTACTCTTGTGTCTCTTCCCTCCGCAGTATCTGAACAACTTGGAGAACTGCTGCGGAATGCGCGAGGGCTCCGTTCTGATTCTGTTGTGCGACATTTGTGAGTATCACCAATGTGACTTTGGTCAGAGTGTAAACTATTTTTTTAACTAATTTGCATCCCAGTGAACTGGCAGGATGATTGGCTTCCCTTTGAGAAACTGGGGTCATTGAGCCTGTATTGTGATGTCACCGCTTAGCCGAGACCGCAGCGTTTAGTCACTCACCATGGCGACGGCTCACACACACGCAGTAGCATACGTTAGCCATCGGATGACGTCACTCGCTTTCGCAATGTCCGAGCACTCAGTGCAACATGTGGCGCTGCTCTCTCGATACATACACTTTTGAAAGGCACATATGGTGTTGCTCATTTATCTCGTAACACGCACACACACTAATAAAATGAGTATGTTGTCCTGTTACGCATTGGTGGGTGTTTCCTGACAATGACACTTTCAACTTCAGCATCATGTTTTACCATCTGAAGCCAAATGTATCATATTAAATACAAGTCAATTTGAGCCCTCTATTTCATGAGTATAATATTTTTTTTCCTATTAAAACCCCGACGTATATGATCTGACACATGCATTGCACGGATAATCCATTAGAGGTCAGTATCACCCAGCTGATGGCTTTTCCAGCAACCTTGCAAGATTGCCCCAATTGAGAAAGGAGAGACACCTATACTTATTCATAGTGGGAAATGTTCTTTTGATTTTTGGAAATACTAATATGTTTGAAATGTCTGTTTATTATTATATTTTTGAGATTTATAAATGTATAAATGAAAAGGATTGCGACCGGATGTATCAAATATGACACAAATCAAAAGTCGTATGTGGAAGTTGATTTAAAAATAAATAAATAAATAAATAAATAAATAAATGTTTGATTGTTTCAAAAGGTTGAATAAATAGGCTATTTACAAATAATCTGAATTTTCTCCCAGATATTTCATGGTTCAGGCTTTATAGGCTTTTAAAAGAAACTCGAGTAAAAACGTTTTTTTGCGAAATATGTGGCCCCACAAATCTAAACACAGTCTGCTGTCTGCTGAAATTGACATCAACATGCCCTCGGGCTCGCATTGTGAGCATCGCAGCTGACCTTATTTTCTGAGTTTGGGCACATATTGTAATGTCATGAAAATGAGAAAAGTAAATTTAAAAAAAATATATTGGTTTTCCTTGCACGCAAACGTGGCAAAACAGAGGGTTGGAAACTCTTAATCCTGGAGCCAATTTTCTGTAACCCAAAACAGGCCTTAGGCTGATCAAAATATGAGTCCAGTTCTTAGGAACTTGTTTCTCTGGAGGTTCCTAACATGAAAGTTGCATTTGGCGGTGAATCTTGCTAAATTGGTCCCATTTTGTTTTTCTTTTTCTTCCTCTTAGCCTCCGCTCTGACCTACCTCCATAAGAAGCGGATCATCCATCGAGATTTGAAACCTGAAAACATTGTGCTGCAGCAGGGAGAGAAGCGGGTCAGTTCAAATGCCCTCCTGACCCATGACAAATACGCACCAACCACAAGGACAGTGTTAGATTTGGGACTTTTGGTATTTGTGGCCTTTTGTTTCGACAAGCTTTCCACTACAAGCCTTAGTATGACTTTATGACGGAAAACCAAATCCTACAATTTATCCTTCCACTTGTAAGGTCTGGACCTCTTTTTTTATAAGGTTACGTAATGGTCCATCTTCCATCTGAGTGTTATCTAACAGATCAAACATAAAGAGACATTTTAGAGTACTTATTACGTTAAATAATAATAACGAGACAATTTCATCTCTAATCTTTTTTTTAATGTCACTTTTCCACACAGATTTGCCACAGATCTAATTCCACTTTTGAAATTGCATAGCATTAGTAGTTTGAGCACCACCTGTTGCTTTAACATGTGCTTGACAGGCTACTTGACAGGCTATTTATGTGAAAAGGTTTTCAAACAAAAGAAGAGTGAGGCAAATGTTTTGAAAGCTAGCTTAGGTCCTGTAAACGTAAACGGTTTATGGTTTTCCAACACAGAATTTGAGCTGAATTTTCATGGAAAAGAAAATCCTAATGTTGTACATCAGCCGATCTCCCTGTCTGCCTTTTTTGTGTGTGCACTGTAAAATACTTAATGGGGTAAAAATTTGGGGCTATTCAAATTGGTAGCCTACATGTCCATATTAGTTTAAGTTCAATTGACCAAATATGGTTCTCTGTATTATACCTCTGCATATTTGATTAATTTGCTATGTAAAGTAGTTACTGTACTCATGACATATTTTTGCACTCTCAAGACTATTGACCATGCCAAAATGTTAATTATTAGAGACTTCACCAATACTACCATATTAAGTATTCACCAGTACCAATTACTGATACTGGATACTTGATAATGCTAGTAAACGTGAAGGTTTTTTTTTTTGTTTTTTTTAATCTAATATTATTCCGAAACACAAAATACAGACATTTCTTGAACATCCAATATTATTCAGAAACACAAAATACAAACATTTCTTGAACATAGTATACATTTCACTCAAATCTAATTATTTTTTTTAGAGTAACATTAATTAACTTTATTCTTCCCATTTGTAATTTCTAGTTCCTGATCATAAAACGGCCACGAGGGCGGCTGATACTGGTATCGGCCTTATTTGCGAGTACTAATACCTTGAAATAAGGCCTGATATCGGCCTGATACTGATACTGGGTATCGGTACTCACCCATCCCTAGACAGTTCAACATCCAACTGCATGTTTTGCCGCACATATCATCAACACAAGTGTTGTCATCTCTGCTTCCATTAAAATCTCTTCACACAGCTAACAAGATTCCGACTTCACCTGGTCTGAAGTTAGATGTGAGGTTCGTGAAGTGGTACTGATGTTGTAGTATGGGAGTTTTTTTTTGTTTTGTTTTTTAAATCCAGTAGCGTTGCATCCTTCACTTATAATTTACTTTTTACTTGTGTAAATTGTTTGCATGTTACACAATCAACCCCTAGAACAAATGAACAAATGAGATTAGAATCTTCATTGTCATACATTTCACAACTCCAAATGTCTTATATTCAATCACAAGAAGGCAGCCTTGATAGGGCAAATAATTTCAAGATGGGCCAGGCAAAGTCTAAATTAATGTTCAGCCATGAGGAATCTGCATGAGACAAGCCAGGATATTAAAAGGGAAATGAGGACAATTGAACACAGGTGAAACACATGGGAAAGAGACAGGAAGGAGAACAGACATGACAGGAAGAGGCAACCAAAACAAAACTATTTAAAAAGTAGCACAACCAAACCTGACACTGTATTCATATACACATCATTGCATTAGTTATACAAGTTTAACAGAATTTTTCCCCCACTTGTTTAAGTTGATCCACAAGATCATCGACCTCGGCTATGCTAAGGAGCTGGACCAGAGCAGCCTTTGCACCTCCTTTGTGGGAACACTGCAGTACTTGGTCAGTTGGACGCATTGTATGTGTGGCGTCATGGTCTTCTCCAGATGACCTTCACGATTCTCATCTTTTAGGCTCCTGAGCTGATCGAGAGGAAGAAGTATACAGTCGCTGTGGATTACTGGAGTTTCGGGACATTGGTGTTCGAATGCATCACGGGATTTCGGCCTTTTTTGCCAACCTGGCAACCTGTTCTCTGGTAGCATCTAATCATTTTTTTTTTTTTTGACTGAGGAGCTTCTCTTATTTTTCTTCACCTTGAAGTCAGTTGAGGCTTATCGTGTCATGATGAGACCATTTTTCCGGAGTCTGCTCAACCTTTGCCCCTGTTACGTGACTGAATTTGAACATACTAGGAACACATAAATACACCAAAGTCTCCAACATGAAGAATTGCAGGATATGTGTGTTGTGCCAACATCAATGCCGCTTGTCCTTCACTGTTTTGCCAAATGAAAGATATAAACCCTGAGGGCATGTTTGACTTGCAAAAAGGAAAAATACCCACCCCATTCTTTCAAACTTACAGTTCCGGTCCTGCATAGTTTCTTTGTACTTTATTCTACCTTAGATTATTAATATGCCCTCACAATATTAGTTGCATATCAGTTTAGAGTGACACTGACAGACAATAATTTATTAAATCTGTTTATTATTGTGGTTGTAGTTAGCAGTGCTAATAAGTTCTTGTAATATTTCAACCCTGCCTTACCAAAAAGCACATAACAATATTATCTTCGTAAAAAACAGAATATTTAATGCCAATTCGAACTGTAAATAACAAAAAAGCCAGACATGCCAGTACATGAAGGCTTTTCTTCTGTCATTTGTAGGCACAATAAACTGCGACTGAAACAAGACAGCGACATTGTCGTCTATGAGGACCTCTCCGGGGTGGTCCGCTTCTCCAAACAGCTTCCTCAGCCCAACAACCTCAACAGGTGATGTGACCTGAAGATGATGTCAATGTTGTTGAGGTCTCAGGTAACAACCAATCGTAGCTCAGCTTCAGAAAACAGGTGAGCTGTGATTGGTCGTGGCATGAGCCCGAGTAACTGTGATGTCATCTTCAGTCGACAGCAAGTGGCAAAATGGCTGCCCGCTGAGATGGATAAAAACGGCTGGATTTGCTTCATAACTCATATTCCACAAATGTAATATTAATCAGAATGTCAAGTTTAGACTTGTGAGGTTACATATAACATATTATTGTCAAGAAATGTTTAAGGTTGACTTCCACTTTAAGACATACAACACTTGAGCAGTGGTCACAAGACTTGCATCTTGTGCAAATAACAGGTGCAACAAAAACAACAACAACATAGAGATGTTTTACCGACAAATAACATTTCTTTTCTCGGCGTGTGTATCAAACTGCTAGCCTATTACATTAGTCAGTCCCCAAGTAGTAGCTAGCTTTCAGTTTCTAAAAGGTTGGTGACTCCTGTATTAAATGTGTCTGTCTCACTTTTCATGTGGCATGTATGTGACAGTCTTTTATCGGAGAAGCTGGAGAGGTGGCTGCGACTGATGCTCAAGTGGTCTCCGCAAGAAAGGGGCAAAGAGCCGGACGCCACGCCCAGCGACTGCTTCTCCCAGCTGGAACTTATTCTGCAGCTCAAAGTGAGATTCAATTACATTCAGTGTTTTTTATTTTTATTTTTATTTTTATTTATTTTTTTTAGGTTTGCAAAGGAGGATATATTTTTATTGGTTTTGGTACTGGTGCACATTCTTCAACTGTGATTTGAAGTATTCTCCAGTGACTGAATATATTTTTTTAGGCAAAAAAAACAAAAAACAAACTTCATCCCATTCATAATGGTGTTGTTTGGAGAGCTAAAGTATTAGAACCATTATCAGAGTGGTACACTCACTCGTTTCAGTTCCATTTATGTTCTTCTATTCCTCTCAGATGGTTCAGGTTTTGAACATGACCACTGCCAAGATCCTGAGGTACGCAGTCACCGACGAGGAGACGGTGGCCGAGCTGCAGAAGAGAATCGAAGAAGAAACAAGCATCCCTGCAGCCCAGCAGGAGTTACTGCTGGAGGCCGGTCTAGCCTTGGAGCCTCATGGACTGGCCACGCAGTGCGCCATTGATTATACCGTAATGAGAACATCTCATATCACATCACGTTTTCATGATATAATTGTCAGTGGCACTGTGTGATGATGCATGATCTCTCATATACAGGAAATAGATGGCCGGCGGACAGACTTCCCGCTCGTTTTCCTGTTTGATCGCTCATCTTGTAGTTATGAGCCACCGTTGACTCCTCGCGCCCTCCCTGAAAACATCTGTTTTGTCCGTGAGTTCTCAAAGTCTTTCTCTTCCGCATTTTGGAATTAAATATTATTTTGTTGTTTGTATACAATAGTGGCCTCAGTAGTCTAAACATGACATTCTGATTGTTGTTACATTTGAGGAATATGAGTTATGCAGCAAAATCCAGCCATTTTTATCCATCTCAGGGGACTCACTTGCTGTTGACTGAAGATGACATCATAGTTGCTCAGGGCTCAGGCAACGACCAATCACAGCTCACCTGTTTTCTAAAGCTGCGCTGTGATTGGTTGTTACCTGAGACCTGAGCAACTGTGATGTCATTTTCACTCAACAGCAAGTGACAAAATGGCCGCCTTCTGATATTGATAAAAACTGCTGGATTTTGCTGCGTAACTCATATTCCACGAACCCAATATTAACCAGAATACCAAATTTAGACTTGTGGGGCTGCATAGAACATATTGTCAAGAATTTTTATTTTGGGTTAACTTCTCTTTAAAAACAAACATTTCTAAAAAACTAATGCAAATGTTTTGTACATAAAAGTTAAATTTGAATGAACATACAATCCGGTTTATCCATCCATCCATCCATTTTCTGAACCGCTTGTGTCACAAGGGTCACAGGGGGTGTTGGAGCCTATCTCAGCTGGCTATGGGCAGAAGGCGGGGTACACCCTGAATGGTTGTCAGCCAGTCGCAGGGCACACAGATGAACAACCATCCACTCGCACAAGCACACATAGGGACAATTCAGAGCACCCAATTAACCTGCCATGCTTGTCTTTGGAATGTGGGAGGAGACCGGAGTACCCGGAGAAGACCCACACAGGCATGGGGAGAACATGCAAACTCCACCCAGGAAGGCCTGGACTCGAACCTGAGTCCTCAGTCCTGGGAGGCGGACGTGCTAACCAGTCATCCGACGTATATTTATTTTTCACTTACCACTATTTTTCACTGACCACTAGGGGGACCCCACGCACCAGTAGTTGTATGTTGTACACCACACTGAGAATCACTGTCATTGATTTTTATTTTTCATTTTTTAATCTAACAAGCATCACTCAAGGTATTTATTATAGAATAAATATACATTTTATTATCTAAATGAACTTATTAGCAAAATGCTTTTGACGTATCCCAATTTCTTCATCTAACTGTTTTTTTTTCGTGTAATATATATAAGATATAATAACGCAAACCAGCTTTTTAAAATAATCATAATATGTCTTCTTTTTGACTAGAAAAAGACCCAAAGCACGTTTTGCCTTATAGCCCTCTGAGGAGGACTTGTGGCCAGGCGTGGCACACCATCCGCTCCTTGAAGGAGGACTGGCAGAGACTTCAGCAGGGACAGAAAGCAGCTATGTAGGAGAGACACGCACACAAACAGACACATTTATGAACTCTATTTAAAAGTCCCAATATTTTCCTTCCAGCATGAGCTTGCTGAGACACAACTCATCCCTGTCCAAGCAGAAGAACGAGATGGTGTCCATGCACCAGAGACTCATGGCCAAACTGGACTTCTTCACCACCAGCCTTCACGTAGACATGGATAAATACCAGGAGCAGACCGCCACTGGGATCGGTACTGCATTGACTCTGTATCACTCGACAATGTTTTACGAGATTCATTAGAAACGTAAATGTGAAATCAATTTCATTCTCTAGCATCAGACAAACTGCTGGGAGTGTGGAGAGAAATGGAGCAGACTGCCGGCAGCTGTGGTCAGGTACAGGAGTGTCTTTGGGTGCGTGCATGTGTACGTGTACTCGCTCTCAAAATGACCCGTGTTGTTGGGACGTGTAACAGCCCAAAGTGAGTGAACTCGAGGAGGAGATGATGCACCTGCAACAAGACATTCTGGACGTTCAACGTCAGCCGTGGAGGAGCGGAGAAGCTCTGGACACCCTGTGAGTCACAGCTGAACAATCACTACATTGTTAACTTGACTTTAGGGCTGCTCGATTATGAAGAAAATATGAATCACAATTATTTTGGTAATAATTGAAATCATAATTAGGATGATCATTTATTTTTTTGGTACAAACCAAGAAAATGTTTGAATGTAAAAATATTAAGACAATTAAAATTCTTTGAAACACTATATTCATGCAAGTTCATTTTGGACAAAACAAAATTTATTAAATTAGTTACTTTTAAAAAAAAAATGCAAATGTATGTATTTAAAAGACTCAAGATTAGTATTAATAATCTTTTTTTTTTTTTTTTTTTTTTTTTTTTTTTACAATTATGCTGATTTTGCAATTTAAATTGTAATTGAATTTCAATTAATTGCACAGTCCTACTTGACCTGTTTCCCTTTTAGTGAAGGGAAAGCCATGGAAATGCTGCGCAAGCTGAGAGAGAAACCCAAAGGTTTGGATTCTTCTCGTATCTTTTTCCTTTTGAGTATTTTTTTTTTTTTAATTCATGAAAATAAAATTTTGCTGGTTTCTGTCTGGTGCCCAGAGCAGCGTTGTCCTGGGGATGGTCAGGACATCCTGCGTCTGGTGCTTCAAGCGGTGCAGTTCTACGAGAGGAAGCTACGAGACTTCTACGCACACCTCAGGTACTGGCGTACCTGTAGATCCACAGTTGCTAGTCTATTTGAAAAAAATAAAAATGTAAGCGGATCACAGTGAGTACTGTAATTTATAGTCACATCCTTTATTGAATAGGAATTTGTTAGGAATCTTTACAGTCCCACCAATAATGTGATTAAAAACTATGGGAACCAGTTAGGAGGACTTAGGAAAGATTTTTTTTTTTTTTTTTTTTTTTTAGGAGCCAAAGATTTTGGTGGTTGCTAGACTGCTAAATCAGAAAATGACATTGGTATTTTTGACAATTCATGACCTTTAACAGTTTCTGAAAAGTACTTTGATCATTACTAAAAGTACTGTTTGTGATTTGAAGTCACCTTTTTTTGCCTTTGTTTACTAATATTGTTGTCTAATTATCAGAATTTTAGCTTTCATGTTATTGCATCAAAAATGAAAGAATACTGTAATGCCTGAAAAGATATACAGCCTCATCAAAGTTTTAATTTTACCAGCGTCATAACTAGTGTATTATTAACACTAATCTTAAAACTAAGTTAATGCAGAAAAACAGTGTCGCAATTTCCACTTTGCAACGCACAGTAGAAATGTTGATTCCTAACCAAGTCCTAACAGTCGTTCTTTTGAAAACAAAAAGTTTTATTGGCCGGTATTGTCAAACAAGCTTTGCCCAATCCGGGATCCTTTCCTGAGAAAATGTCATGTTGTGTTGTGCCAGGTTCAAGTTCCAAAAGGTTTGTGAGCACCAAAATTTTTGTTGACCAGTGAATTAGCAAATGCTCACCTAGTCTAGTATACCGTACTGATATGATTCCAGCTGTCTGTTGTGTGTGTTGTCGTGGCCGAGTGGTTAAGGCGATGGATTAGAAATCCATTGGGGTCTCCCCGCGCAGGTTCGAGTCCTGCCGACAACGACTTTTTTTTTTCTTTTTTTTTTAATAGAGTTCCTTTTTGAAAACATGCTCATTTTTGACAATCATCTGGACCATACATAGTTTTGTTAAAAAATAATCTGATGTGAGAACAGCAGTGCAGAACTGAGGAAATATGTCAGGGTTTCCTCACGGAGGTTCAAGTCCAACAGACAGTGACGACTATTTTCTTGTTTTTTTTCTTAGCACATGTTGACCAGTGAATTATCAAACAAGAATGTGACATTTGACCTGTAGATAAGCCCAATCCACTACACTGCCCTGAGAAAATGGCAGGCTGTGTTGTCATGGCCACAACACAGCATTTGAGTCTCCAACCATATCCTCTTAACACCTCAGTCACTATATATACGTAACCTCCTGACTACCAGCAATTCAAATTTGTCCTCTGTAGTGGACATTTTTAAACCTGAATATCTCCCACCCAGTGCATAAGATTGAATGAACTCCTTTTTTGCTCTATAGAGGACATTCAGAGCTTTCCAATGATACCAAATGTGTAGGGGTGGGGCTTTGCTGCCTTTGATCGCATCATAAAAGAATATGGCTTCCCTCAGTGCAAGTACTTTTTTAGGGAAGAGGAAAAGTAAGTGTATAACACTTTTTATTGAACAAATTTAGGCTTTAAATGTTGTTAGCATGTGTTCTGACTCTTAAGAACACATTAAAGTATTGTTTGAATTATTTTAACTGTATTTGAGCCTAGCATTTAAGTTTTAAAAAATGTCCTCTGTAGTGGACACATCATAGCTTAAAAATAAAAACGTTTTTTTTTCTTCAAAAATTTCTTTTGCAGTATTCCAGTTACTTCACAAATATTGGGGAATATCAAAATAAACATGATTGGACAATATTTCTTTTCCTGGTATCAGGAGGATATAGTAGCAAATATGATAAATCTCTCATTCTGTTTGGCAATTCGGAAAGCCAGCTAATTACTTGCCCCTCATTGCATTTCACGTGACCATCAATTGCACCATTTTTTTTTTCCTGCTCGCAATTCATTGTAGGCTATGAAAATGTAGTAAGCATCGTCGTACACTCATTTTCAATGTGCTACTTTTTGTTTCTCTCCCAGATTATATATTTACAAAGCTATGACCGTAGCTGTGTTAAAACACGTCAAGTCTGATGTGAAGCTTCTCCTCTAAAACAAATACGTTGTTGGCAGGATTCGAACCTACGCAGGGAGACCCCAATGGATTTCAAGTCCGTCGCCTTAACCACTTAACAACACATTTAGTGTCATCCGGGTGACATTTTATTGGGACAATATTGTATCTTGCACTGGCCTTGACCTTTTCTTGAGCCATGGAGCAAAATCACGTGGCATTTTCTCAGGCCGTTTTCACCACACAAAGAAAATAATGTATCCATGATAGCATACCATTTCTCACAAATACTCACCTGTCTCCTCATTCTAGCCCACACTTTCCCAAAAATATTAATTTAAAACCTTTAATTGTTCTTTATATGAAAAAAACAGTGGTCATCCTGAGATCTGTTGTCAGAAAAACTGCTCATCGGTCATTTTGTTCTCGTAGCAAGACGGGCGTTTGTCGTCAGCGCGTCATGGAGCTGCTGCCGAAGGTGGAAGGCGTGGTACAGGAGATGGCTCAGAGTGAGCAAGTCCTGATGGGTCTGCAAGAGAAACGCCAAAGGGAGCTGTGGAACCTCCTCAAAGTCGCCTGTGTGAGGAAACACTCGCACATCGAGTCATTCGGAACATGCATGCAGGTGACTTTCTAAATGGACTGACTCATGTTTTTGATGACTTCTTGTAGAGTAAGGTTCGAAGCCCGGTAAGTGGGAGTCCTGATGGATCTCGTACGTCGTCTTCTGTGCCAGCTCTGATGACGCCGCGGCACAGTTTGCAGCAGTTGTGAGTACTGTCATATAACGTGCAAGTCTTGAGTAAGTTAAGTTTTAACCTTGGTATACAATCTTAATCAATCAAAACATACAGGGTGCCTCACGTCATTACATGCTTCTTTTTTGTTGTTTTTTTTTCCGTAAAATTGTCCAAATCCTCTGATTTCAGCATATCAACAGTAATTGTTCAGTTATTTCTGCAGTCATTCATGAAAGAAGACTAAGATAATCTTCTGTTTAATCAAAATAAGAAGTTTGCAAACATCTGTTTTATTTTAGAAAACAATGATCAAATTGGTAACAGTCAAGTCAAGTAAAAAAAAAAAAAAAAAAAAAAGTACACAAGAGGGAGAATTTTTATTACAGTTGTGGTTTCTTCCAAATAGTGTTATTGTTTTTGTCAGTCATCATGTTGTGCACTTTAAGAAGAAACTTTGAAATACTCAATGTTAATCTTTTGAGACAAATCTGATGAAGATGAAATGTTTTGAAATACTGGGGCCCAGAGGATCGCAGTTCCAAATGGCTCACTTTGGACAAAAATAGAACCCTTTGGCTGCAGGCCAACTCCCCACCTAGTTTACTGTCCTGAGAAAATATCAGCTGTGTTGTTGCGGATGAATTGAATGAATGGACTAGAAATTAATTTGGGTCCTGGAGCAGAAAAAGTGTAGAATTGATATAAAAATCTGACAACGGCATGACCATAAAGTCTATTTTTAGAACAGCAGCGGAAAATTTGGGAACCTCCTGGAGGTTGTGCTCCAAAATGTCACGTTGTCGGCAGGACTCGAACCTGCGCGGGGAGACCCCAATGGATTTCTAGTCCATCGCCTTAACCACTCGGCCACGACAACACACACACGTTGATCAGAGGGCTGCACTGGAACATGAACAAAAAACTGGTGGATTTTTTTTTTTTTTTGGGAGATTCTTATTTGAATGCATAACTAATATAAGTCTTAGAAAATGTTTGACCACCTTTTAGTGTTCTAAAATGTGAAGTTAGGAGGGGTTTTTTCCCGACTTGCATGTTGCCACGAGACAGTTTTCCTGCAACCTAAAATCCTGATTGGGTAATTATTAGAAATGTTCTCATCACTGGGAGTTTCTGTTCAACAGCCAATATTTGCTTTTTACGTCTGGCCAGGGATGAGTCTCTGGTGGAGGAGAGCAGGACCTTTGAAAGCCGACTGCAGCGTTTGCTGCATGATACCATGCAAGAGTCCGAGAGCAACATGGAGGTAGGGGGCTCGTTTTCATGCCGTCTTTTCCCCCAAATGAAACAAAACACGACCGTTCTCACTCAATGTTTTGTGTGCCAGATGCTGAGGGAGTGGACGTGGCTGCAAGGGAGCAACAGTTTCTCCAGAGATCTCTCCTAGAATTTATGTCCACTTGCTGCCACCGTGTGGATATCAGCGCAAAATACACGTTTGTGCACACTTAAAAGCGGTTTTATTTGAACATAATGAGGCGGAATTGTGTCTCGTTAGGCCCCAAATCAAAGATGTACAATGTGATTATGATAACAATGTTAGTGGAGAGTGTCTTGCTCATTTTTGTAGTCCCCGGTAATCGGCATTTAGCCTCATGAGGGTGAGCTGACCCTTTTCCCAGCTGACTTTGGGTGAGACGTGCGCTTGCCAGACAATTCCGAGGGAGTTTTTAAGTGTAACGTCACCCTTTGATCCAGGTCGTGACAATCCACAAAACTACCGTAATTTAACTGCACATTTGATGGCGTGTACAACGATTGCACCATGTATGTGTATTGTAGCATCATCAAGTGTCACAGTAGAATTACAGCACGAAGCAGCGGTGGGCAAAATAGGGACCACCTATGGCCCGGTACATTTTTTTTTAACCAACCTAGCATAACGCGCCAACTCACTGCAGCATTAAAACTGCGGTCGCCTGGTGCTTTTATTGGGAAACAACATTGTGAGGCGAGTACAGTGTACTGTCCTGTATTATTTTTCTATTGGACCACAAAAAACATGGCGCTGTTGCCAAAAAAGAAGTGGATTGCAGTGGCTGCTTGTAGCTATATTATAAAATGATGGCCAAAATTCAAAGAAGAGAGTGTTGATATTTCAGAAGCCACAGATTGCATTCATTGCATTTGCATGACAGAGGCTCTCTACACTTTGCTTTTTAATCCTCAGGTACATAAGAAATTAGAAATGCGGTTAAATATTATTCTAAAACAAAATATAAATTATAATTTATTAATACAGCTTGGTAGGCCTTGCGTAAAATGTAATTTTTGCATTGAAAGGTCGTGATAAGATATTTTTTATTGGCCGTTACATCTGCAGCATTCTCACTCATGAAAACTAGTTGTGAACCCGGTTCACAGTTCAGTCGGGTTGGGACAAATGGGTTTTAAAAAAGTTATATATATATATTTCAATATATATTCTATAAATCAATCGGGCATTTAAAAATGTCATGAAAGATGTATTTTTTTTTATTGTTAAAATACTCTTTTTCAGACACATTTTAACTTTTAAACTGCATCCACGAATGACCTGGTCCATCTGTCCGTTTAAAAAAAAAAAAAAAAAAAAAAAAAAAAACGATTTTGCCCTGAGCACAAAAGTTTGCACACCTCTCCTGCACAATAGGGCATTTCATCAATTGTCACATTAAGTGAAATTTTCAACGAAAAAACATGATCAGCTCAGGGAAACTTTTAATCCATTCCACAAATAACATCTATTGGTACTAAAGAGAGTTGTTAATGTACTGTCACTCGACTGTCATGTTGCATTGTCCCGTTATTACTGCAATAATGACGCAGTGATGTCATTTTGAATGTTGCACTTTGTGATATTTTTTTCTGTTAATGTCAAGATTTATAATGGCACAAAAGCACACATCATTTTGTAGACATTTTTTTTTTTTATTCCACTGATTAAATAAAAACCAGTTTTGAGCCTAGGTTGTAACCTTTGACTAAGGTTCTTGTATAAAGCATAACACACAGATGAAGTAAAATATGGACTGTTTAAAGGCTGAACGGGTTTAGGACTCAGAAGGATAGACCTTTGAGCGACTGAGGTGAAATGATGAAGTTAAATGTTAAACTTCCTCACTTGGACATTACATTGCTTATTGCGCTGTTGATGATAGGCATTTGGCAAAGTGGCAGAAAATGAAGTCACGTCTTCGCTTAAAAATGTGATTGAATCACACACGGTTAGTGTGGTAATACAAAATGGAGTTGATGAAATTCAAATAAGGAGCATCAAATCCTATTTTTGTACAAATACAACAAATATAATTAATACAGTTGGCACATTTTGAGTCAAAGAGAATGGGGTGTCTTTTAGCTGGAAATGACACAAGATTGTTGAATAAAAAAAAAAAAAAAAACATTTGAAAATGAGTCATATCCCGAATCTTTTGGCACAATTACACACAAACATGCCATTATTTTTTAATTCATAGTCTCATCATCATGTGAGTCTAGTGTCATTTCCAACTCAAGGATTCAACAAAAGGACATGAACCATTCAGCCACAATCTCCCTTATTTTGTAATTTAATAGCACAAAATGAACAGCTATCAATCAGTTTAAATGGTATTGCATTGAAACAAGCCCTTAGACTTTGTGTGTGTGATGATGTGACTTAGTGTTGCTGCTTGGACCTTGGAGGCGTCATAATTCGCCTCTTTCATTTTCTTCTTTTCACGCGTTCTGCGATGAAATTTCTTCTTCTCGGCATCTTCACGCATCCACCTCGAAGCCTAGCCCCATCTTGTGTCCGCCGCCGTTGACGTTCTTCCCATCGATGAGCGCTGAGAGCGTTAGCTTGATTCCTGCAGGAAAAGAAGGAAGCGGCTAGATTTTTCCGTCCTCTGATTGGCTGGTCAGAGTTAAACTTGCCGCTCCATTTCAGGAAAATGAACGCAGTGCAGAAAAACAAACCTGGCCTGAGGGTTTGTGTGTATCCTACTCCGACAAGGCAGGTGTTGTTGACTTTGGCCTGTGTGAAGAAAACCAACCGTCGTGAGTGTCCATAAACAGGAAGTGGCACCCAGGGACATCATTCAATGTAAGACTACTCATGTGACTATTCCTTACAGAAAGAGAGGAGTCCTTATCCAACTGGTATTTGGCTCCCAGTCCAAAGAGTGTGTTGTTGCTTCCGGCCGTCCAGGCCAGGTGGACGGCAGTCTCCATGTTGCTGTTCACCTTTTGATAAATAGACCCGGAAAACTCCGTGCTGTCGTTGCTGTAGTGGTCAAGCAGAGCAAATGGTGACAAAAGGAGAATTGGAGAAAAACATGTAAGATTACTGTTTTTAACCATCCTGTTATGTTTGGTTGAGAGGAACAATAATAATGTCGCTGGGTCACTTTGACCCGGGGCGTTTAGTCATCCAAATGTGTCAGAAATGTGTATAAGCCAAATGCAATAGTTTGTTTTAACCAGTGTGTTATGTTCATTTCTCAGGAACAGCAATTATTTTTCCGGGTCAAAATGACCCGGAGGCGTATTTAAAACTCTTTGACTGCCAAAGACGTTTAATGATGATTAGTAAAATTCCAATGAATGGAATGCGATCTTTCATTGAGTAGCCACATTGTATATGTAGTAAAGGCAAACAATATTCTTTTTGCCTTGAAAGATGAGTTAAAATGCTCAAAAGTGGCTGGCACTGTGGATTTTTTTGTTTTGTTTTTATAACGCCTGGCAGTCAAAGAGTTAATTATCCAAAAGTGATACAACTTTTTTTTTTTTTTTTTTTTTTTTTTTTTTGTGTATGGATTGACTCACACTTACTAATAAAAAAGACAATACTTAATTTTTCAACCCATGCGTTATGTTTGTTTCTCTGGATTACTAATAACATGCTGGGTCAGTTTGACCCGGGGTCATGTGTAATTATCCAAAAGTATCAGAATTTTTTTTGTGTTAACTAACAAAGCCAATACAGTACCTTATTTGCACTCTCGTGAGTACTTTTTTTTTTCTCAGGAAAAGCAATAATAATCCTGGGTCATTTTGACCCGGGGTCTTGTGTAATTATCCAAAAGTATCAGAACATTTTTTGTGTTAACTAACAAAGCCAATACAGTACTTCGTTTGCACTTTCGGGACTACTTTCTTCTCAGGAACAGCAATAATAATCCAGGGTCATTTTGACATGGGTTTTGCTCAACTCATTTGCTCCCAAAAACGTATAAATGCGTTCTATTTTAAATGTTTTAAGTGTCCCAAAGACGTATTTATACGTTTTATGTTTGTTTTTGTTTTTTTATGCTAGCGCATACAGAGGTCTTTGTTGAAGCCTCTCAAATGCAAGGAACGTTTGAAGAAATGTTAGTTATTACACTAAAGGAAATCAACCAGGGCCACGTTGAAAAAAAAAGCTCAATTGCTCAGAATTCTAAATAGATTTCTGAATAATGATAAAACTTAGCTATATTCTAATGCTAACTGCTGCAAAACGGAAACAGATAGAAATATACTTTTTTTTTCCTGATAAAAGAAGAAGCTTTAATCTTTCTTTGGGCAGGTTCCATATTTTTATAGCAATAGAACACAATATTCTGTGGGCCTTGCGAAATCAGTCAAAATCCAGTAAAACAGCCGGGAGGGAAGGGGATTGCTTCTATGAAAATAGCTGGGAGTGAATTGAGTTATTACCAAAAAAGTTTCCGAAAATTAATCAATTTCACAGCGTATAGATACTTTGGACAGCATATAATGCTACTCACACGCTGGTGTGTAGTTGGAAGTCGCGGGCCTTGTAACCCAAAGCGAAGTTGTTCACGGTGAGCTTGGACTTGGCGGTGTCGAACGCCAACTGGTAGCCCGCCAGCCAGCCCTCGTAGCCCAGCACGGCGGCGCTGTGGATGGTGGGGCCGCCGGCCATGTCGAACACCAGGTCGCAGCCCACGTTGACAAAGTCGCGCTTGTAGGCCGTCTTCAGTTTGGCACTTTTTTTGCTGCGGGATTGAAGACAAGCAATTATACACATTCATGTTTCTCATTTGCTTTTGTTTTATTTATTTATTTTTTTATTGTGTTGTGTTTATAATGAAGAGGACAGTTTTTACCCCGTGTTTGGGACAAACGAGGTATCCAGACCAAGCTTCAAGCCCTTTACCAGCTGCACACCAGAAAATAAGTTCATATTCTATCATAGTTCATCTTTAAAGGTCGTTTAGTTTGCCATTTGCCTGCACCTGGTCCTCGACGGTGATTTCTGTGGCCAGAGTGTTGTCCGTGTTCCATTTCTGGTTGAAGCTGAGGCCCAGCTCGCTGACTTTGTACTTGGTCTCCAGGTGGCCGCCCGACTTGCCCGTGTTCGTGTTGCTGGAGCCCGATGTGGCAAACTCCTGCCAGACAAGGCAGAGGGCAGAGGTTGACAGGCAGGAAGCTGGTGAAAGCAGTTCAAGGCAGAGAGGAAGTGCTCAAAGAGGGAATTGGAGCCCACACAAAGCATCATTTCTTTACTGTGGAGAAGAGGTTGGTGTTCAGTGTGTGAGGATACGCTTTGGTGAAGCTACAAGCTATAGACGTTTGCATGTGCAGTGGTGCCTTGAGATACAAGCGACGCAACTTAATGAGTTTGGGGGATTTTGTTTTAAAAAATGTTTTAACTTTGACTTGCCAGAAAAAACTTGAGATTCAAACACTTTATGATGGCAGTGACGTCAACACAAAAAAAGCCAAATATACATTGTAGTATTTATTGCTGCAACAGATTAATGGCATTTCCATTTATTTCAATGGGGAAAGTTGATTTAAAATGTGTTTTTCATGATCCAGAACAAACAAGACTCGTATCTCAAGGCATGACAGTACAACGGTTTTAATCTGCAGAACACCTGTGTTTTAATCCCGACATGTGCACACACTTTCTTACCATCTGATACGGACATCCAAAGAAGAAAAGCAGATGAAAAAGAGAAAGAACAACATTAGAGGGGGGAAATGGAAGGAACAACATCATTTATGGACAAATGTTTAGAGATGCTGAAGATCTTTAATTTCAATTCAGGGTAGGAACAAAGGAACCAACTCCATATTTTCATCCACTTCCTGTAGGTGTAAAGTGTCTACGTCCCAATAATTGTGTCCATATAGTGTCAAGAAGATCATAAGAACGCGTTTATCTGAAGATTTAAAGCACAGTAAGTACTTTTCCACACAAAGGTAAAAACAAACAAAAAAATGGCAGAAAAAGAGATGAAAATGTGTAAAAATTGATTTGCAAGAAATCCAGATGTGATTTTGCACAAGTACTTACGACACCATTCTGGGACTTGGTCTTCACATCCAGCTTCAGAATTCCATAACCTGATGTCATCAAAAAAAAGAGAAAACAATTAAGAGCTGTAGCATATATATTCACGCATGAGTTATGATTAATTGTTTTTACCATAGCCCTTGTTGAAGATGTCTTTGGCAGACTTCCCCAAGTCTGCGTATGCCGGAGGGACGGCCATTCCGTCTGAGAAGAAACAAATGCAAGTTACAAATGCAGCAAAAAGTAGTATAACACTGATATTATTTACTTTTACTGGTGCCAAATATTAGAGCAATTAAAAAAATAGAAATAATAAATGAACAATAAAAGATATCTTCGGGAAAAAAAATAATATATATACATATATATATATATATATATATATTTCTAAAATTCCCACTTTATTCTGCTAGCCTTACTCACTTTTACTGGTAAAAAAAATAAAAAAATAAATGCTATTCTTGGAAAATTAGCCCTATTTTCCTTGTAACAAATGCAACTTTAGTTAGTCTCCGAACATTTTTTTTTTTCTTGTAAAAATACATTACAACATTTATGTTTCCCTCCATTTTTTTTCCTCTGGCGTTTTTTTTTTTTTTTGCCTTCATCTGTATTAAATAAAGATTAAGGGCCCCTGTAAAATGAAAGTTAATATTTCTTATAAATTTGACATATAACATAGAAGAGTCTTGTTAATAATAACCCTGTCAAATGTGAACGAGTAAAAATTCATTTCTTAAAAAAAAAAAAAAATTAGATAAAAGAATAGAATAGATAAAAAAAACAAAAAAACTTTGAAAATATAACTCTCGTTTCGTCTGAATGAGGTCACCCAAGCCCCGCTAGATGCTACTTGGTCTAGCTAGCATCTTACACATCCCTACCTGTCTGACACTTGAAAATATATCCGCTTAAAACCGCTGATTGCTGGAATGTTCTCTACCGGTGTGCCACCAGCTAGCAGGGCTCCTCTTTTTGTCACCTCCCCGCTTGGGAATTTAAATCACAGCACAGAGCTGTTATTAAATTGCGCCATCAAGAGAAGACACATTTTCAGGATGTAGGATAGCTAGCATGTTAAATAATAACTAAGTAACTTGCAAACCACTGGGAGCCATTTAAGCTGAGCCGAAAAAGTCAGGAAAACTGAAGATGAAGATATTTATTACTATATCTCCTCAGTTGAGCACTACATAGGTATCAGTCTTTGCACAGCATTTATCTTTAAACGTATTCACATGTCCAGAATCAGCAACAACGGCCAACATAAAAGGCAACAAGTCAGTCATGTCTTTCACGTAGGCTGTATAAAATAAGCAGATGGAGTGGTTGGACTCCATCTGTTTCCAGGTATTGTTATTCACACATGCATTTTAGAGCCTCAAGTTCAGCCTCAGGTCCTTATTAGAATCGTAGTCACTTATGAATTGAAATCAGTCTAATTTCTCTTAATAATAAGTTTTATTAGGGGCTTAAAAAAAACGACCGCAACCTACAAGATTCCTCCTGGAAATGTGTGATGCACGCAAGTCATCACAATAAACAGGCTCGACCAAATATTTGCGAGCAAACACAGTGAGTGCGTGTGAAGGACGAGAGAAGAGTCTGGCCATCTGGAGGCGAGGCCTGCTTGGATCATGAAGGTGATGTATGACTACTCTCCTCCCACTCTTGATGACCATGCCGCATGGCCCGTCCGCTGCGCTGGCTGGCAGCCTGTCTGCTAATGAGCTGTATGAGCGAAAGCATACATTCAGTGGCCACTAAATTAGGTACTCATGCATCTAAATATGAGCTCGCTACACCAGGGATGGGTGACTATCTATCTATCTATCTATCTATCTATCTATCTATCTATCTATCTATCTATCTATCTATCTATCTATCTATCTATCTATCTATCTATCTATCTATCTATCTATCTATCTATCTATCTATCTATCTATCTATCTAAGACAAGGAGGAGCTAGATACTGTAGCTAGCCAGCTCACTAACTCACGATCCGTGTAGTCGTATCAGTGTGTGTATTTTTGTCTTATGAATAAAGGTTCGCATGACAGAAGCGCTAACATAAGCATTTAGCAGATTTGGTGGCTGGTGAGCAACAAGCACTCCTACAAAGTATCAGCTAGTCATCATCATGTGTTTCTTGATTTGTCAAGGTGACCTTGTGATCACAATTTCACACATTCAAGTTAATTTCTCTGCTTTAATAACCATAAGTGGCTCCCTTAAGATAGTTACCGTGTCCCTGATTGAGTTCTTGGATCCAAATATTCTCAAGCTAGGCTTCCTTCCGCTCAGTATTTTTGGGACCATCATGTTTCCAATGTGTGTTTATTATGCAGCCCCCCCCCTGCACTCACCGTGTCCCTTGGGTGCATGGTGACACGTGACACAGTGGTCTTTGTTCCCTGCCTTCTGCTGCTGCTGCGTCACACGGCCCTTTCCTTTCTCCGCCATTACCTCTTCAGAGGAGGAACAACAAATAACTAGCAGCAACACAATATCACATACATATCTATATATATTTTTCCTTCTTTTTTTTTCTTAGCTTCTGTAAGTGTTGGCATATTTGTTGTTGCAGTTGCAGTACCTACTGGATTATAGTGTGCAGTAGACGTTGCAAACACCTCTGTACTTTGTGCACAACATGAGAACATGATAAGATCTTGAGATGACAATGGGATCTCTCAAATACAACTGTTTAAGAGGTTCCATTTTGGAATTGTGGCAAAGATGGGTACCAATGATGGCAGAGCCAAAAAAAGAAGAAAAAAAAGACATGATACGAAACGATGGACGTTTGTTGTGGGGTGACAATTCTATATGAACCTTAAAAAGCATGTTTTTCCCACACACAGCGATTATAAGACCCTCTGGTGCTCCCCCCCACCTCCTCACTTCAGACTGCTCTAAATTTAGTGCCTGGGAAAACTTGACACTGACACACATGTGACTAGGACTTAGAATAATAAAAAAAAAAGGGTCTTCCAAGTTCAGTGCTACTAAACCGCCGAATAACAACAAGACAAACGTCCGTCTGGGTGGACGAGTAGTGTGTTAATATTGTAGCGCCACGCTCCATCTGACCCTCATGTGCTAACAGTCCAAATGACTGCCTTGACTGGGCTCAAAGGTCAACAAGACGCTGATAAGTAATGGAAAAGAGTGGCTTACCCACAGTAAGATGGCAAACATGAGGACACAAATGCATTCTTGAAACTGTATTTGTTATTTTAAAATGCCCCTTTGCATGCTATCTTGTATGCAGAGACAGTTAAGTGACTTCATCCTTATTTTCTGTGCATAGCTAAATTATAATACTAAAATCATTTTTAACATTCACAATAATAAGATTCATATATACCGGTATAGTAAGAAATAATAATTCTATCTAATAAAAAATATATACAATAACAGCAATAATAAATAGTGTTGTTCCGATACCGATACTGGTATCGGCAGATGTGCATTAAAACTGGTATCGGTATCGGTGAGTACTAACAAGTAACATGCCGATACCATTAATTCAAACGCTAATATAGGACTTTGAATGCAGCATCTTGTGTCTTGCTCGTGCACGACATTCACTGATACGTGACATGTCACTGAATGCCGATGTAAGATATCTTATTGGCCTTTGAATGCTCTGAACCAATGGCAGAACAGCTTTTACGTGTTGAGAAAAAACAAACAAACAAAAAAACGTACATATCGGTATGGTATCGGCATCGGCCGATACGGCAAAGCTGGGTATCGAAATCGGTATCGGGGGCCAAAAAATGGTATCGGAACAACACTAATAATAAATAATTTTCATACTTTATATTAGAATTTCAGAAACACAATAAAAATATAAAAATGTTTATAAGGATTTGCTGTGCATAGTTAAATTACGATAGTAATAGTAAAATATTAATGTATATAATAAACAATTGTTATATAATAGAAAAATAGAAAATACACAGTGGAGTATATCATGTATCATAAAATAGCATAATTTAGAATGTTATTATTATTATTAGTAGTAGTAGTAGTAGTAGTAGTAGTAGTAGTAGTAGTAACATTACATGCAGTTTATAGCTATATTAAAAATAATTATATTACAAATATCCCTAACAGTATTTGCTGTACACATTTAAATTATGATAAAATATTAAAATATACAGTATGCCATATAGTATGTATAACAATTTTAATAACTTAAAATTTAAATAAACATAAATACATGCAATTTGTGCAGAAAAATACGTATTTGATAAGTATTTATTGTGCATGTTAGAATAATTCTGTATAATATTAAAAAATTATATAATATGTAACAAATTTATATGACATGCATTATGCATAGATAAATATAAATATAGGCTACATGTTGTAAATAAATATATTCACATGTAATTATATTTCTAAAAAATATAGACCATTAATCGCATCTATGTACTGTGTATTGGCATAAATAAAGGAGAAATGTGCGTGTCAGATAAAAGCTTGCTTGTCATGTGTTCAAGGATGTAACACTTTAACCAGTTACTACACTGTCAATCTCTTCTCTGACTATAAACATGATGACCGTTATTGAGTACTCATTCCTGCAGCGTACTGGTTAGCAATCCTATAAATGAATGCACTTGTCTCTCATGGCAGGGAAAGGAGGGTGGCCTGGATGGGTGATGTCAAGAGATAACAGACCCATTGTGCACGTAGCCATTGACCTTTCTTTCTTCAGACAGGTGGAAACTGGCCTTTATGACAATAAGGAGGATAAAATAAATAACAATCGATGTCATTGGACAGAAAACAAGATGCATATAATAAATATCAGTATGCCTGAATGAGATGATATATTATACAGCAGCTGTATGCGCTCGATCCCAGCCGTTTTTGTTCGAAAAAGACCTGCCTTGACAGCAGGAGGGGGAAAAAAAAAAGAGAGAAAAAAAGTCGTGTCGATGGTAGCAAAACGTAGTAACGCACACAACTATAAAGTAATAGGGAGTTATTGTGTGCAGTGTTCTTACCTTTAACTGGCGATGTGTGCGGACTGCAGAGTTTGACAAGACGGCTGCGGTGGGACAAGGAGAAAGCTCAGGGCAACACGCATGCGCACACCAACCCTTTTCTGAGGGCGGCGCAATTGTGTAATTAACATTGGACAAAAACATGGATTTATTGCGTGCTGAGTTGACTTTTTATGCATTATGAATTCTAGAATGTATAAATATCAAATAGGAGGTTATAATTATGATTTTAATCAATATCTCATTTCTGTGTATTCGTTAAAAGAAGCGTAAGAAACAAAAAAAAATAATGTAACTTTAAATGACATCAAAAATCTATGTGATGTCATATTTATTTAAATTATGACTTATATGATGAAGTGACTTTTCACTGCGTTATTTAAAATATCTAACTGACATTTGGTTGTGGTGTAATCAAAAATATGACAATGGATAGTCGCTTTTGTTGAGTACGGGTACCCATTTTTTTGTAATCATAAATTCGGTATTTTTCATCTACTTGAAGTGATTCCCGTTTGCACCGCTGGAGGGCAACAGTGTTCTGTTCTCTACGGCTCTGGTTTTGATTTGTTTTCTAAATGTGCAAATACACTGAACTTTTGGAATGACGAGGCACCTTTTTTTCACCAAATGTATTGATGCTGAAGCTGAAGTGTTGAAATTACGTTTAATAATTAGGAAATTAAATACAAAACCTTTATTAGGGCCAAAGAAGCAAACTACTGCAGATTTGCCAATGCTCGTACAGCTATAGACATAAATGAATAACAAAATATCACATTTTTTGACACCACCATAATTTTTACTACTGAGCGTTTTGCTTAACATTAGTCGAGTGACCAATATCCGGCTCTGGGAGTACGAGTGACTGCATATCCAGCGCTGACGCCGTTGCCATGGCGACGTAGGCTCAAACACACGTCATCAAGCTGCGTGGCTCACGTTAATCCTGCGCTAGACAATAACACTGAGGTAAGACACTTCTCAAACGATGTTCGTTTATTTTATACAAATCGTGTGGTTTTTGTTGTTCGCCAAGAGTCACGTGTGTAGCTTGTTTGTCCAAATCCGGACTGCCGACGTCACAGTTGCTAATAATGGCTTGTTGAGCTTCCAACATTTTCGATTCCTTTTATTTTCATTCATTTGATTTCTTTAAACGTCGCTGTAAAACTGACCATATGTGGAATGGCAGTGAAAGCAATCAATGTTGGGAATGTATGCCCTTGCAGGAATCTGTTTTATTAATGTAATGAATTTGTATAGTGTATGCTGACTTTATTCATGTTCAGTACAGCTTTTCAATGTGCGAGGGGCCTTCATCAATATGCGGACCAATCCCACCAGATCCGTCGCTGTTTCCCCAGTACTACAAAAGACCTGCTTCAGGTTGGTCGCGCCTACGCATGGATGGATGGATGGATCGATCTAAATTAGAAGGTATCTTGGTGGAACTTTTGCAATGGAGGATGCTGATAGAACTTTCTTCTTCCAGCACTGGGTTGCTTAGATGGAAACAAACGGGGTACGTCGACCCTGCTGTCGGGGCCTCTCGCTCCAGATCCTGTCCTGCATCCTGACTGCTACAGTGCCAGTGTCCCTGCACGGCGTCCACGCATCAGCGCCAACGCTTCCCACATTCTGGAGCGAGGGCAGAGAGGTGTCATGAGTGAGCTCCTTAAAGTTGATTGTTTTCCTGCCACAGAGATAACCAAACCCAGTAAGCCACTCTCTTTTTATGTTAGGACTTTTTTTTTTTTTTTTTTTTTTTTTGATTGAGCCCACTGTTACCTGATGGTTTTGCCCGTCAGAACAGCGAGAGTTCAACTTCTGTAAAGACAACATCCGGCGCCTTCGTGAAATCCAGAGACGTTGCAAGGAAGTGGAAGCTGCGAGGGCTCGTTCCACTCCAGTCAAAGCTCTATGGACTTCAACTAAATACCACAATGTCCAATCCAAATTCATGGAAGACTTACAGGTCTGCGTCCGTGGACCATTTGGTTCTGGGATACAGCGATAGATTTTATTATTATTTTTTAATATATATTTTTTTATCAGCATAAAATATGTCCTGACTTTTCATCCATGTTTGTTTTTGTGCAGGTTACCAGTCCAGCTGTGAAACCACAATGTAAAAACTTTCTAAAGGGCCACTCTAAAAATAAAGTACCACTAAGACCACATTCAACCCCTGCTGCGATGACCTTGCGTCACTCTTGCTCACCTGAGCAGGACAAGAATTTGCAAGTAAGAAAAGCTAATCATTTTGATCATTGGAAATGAGATGGGTGGATGAGTGGTTAGCACGTCCGCCTCCCAGTGCTAAAAATGAAGTTATTCTTTGGCTGTTAGATCCTCGGTCATTCAGGTCGTGGTCATCCGTAAAGGTGGAATTGAGGTAACTTGTTTGTTGAATTTGTTGTATATGGATATATTTAGGCGGCAAAGTGACTGAGTGGTTAGGACGTCCGCCTCCCAGTTTTGGAGATGCAAGATCGAGTCTAGGCTGGGTGGAGTTTGCATGTTCTCCCCGTGCCTGCGTGGGTTTTCTCTGGGCACTCCGGTCTCCTCCCACATTCCAAAGACATGCATGGAAGGTTAATTACGCGCTCCGAATTGTCTCTAGGTGTGCTTGTGCGTGTGGGTGGTTGTTCGTCTCTGTGTGCCCTGCGATTGGCTGGCAACCAGTTCAGGGTGTACCCCGCCTACTGCCCAAAGCCAGTTGAGATAGGCTCCAGCACCCCCGCGACCCGTGTGATGAATAAACGGTCAAGACGATGGATGGATGGATGGATGGATGGATGGAAATGAGATGACACTGAGGAGGTGACTCTGGTATGGGCCCAAACACCTTTCAAAACAGGTGTAACTAGGGCAAAAAAAATAATTATTATTTTTTTTGATCCAGTAGTTCACATTTGCTCCCCAAAACACATGTTCTATTTTAAATGTTTTAAGTGCTCCAAAGATGTATTTATATGTTGTTGTTTTGTTGTTGTTGTTGTTGTTGTTGTTGTTTTTATGCTGGAGCATACAGAAGGCTTTTGATGCAGCCTCTGAACTGCAGAGAACCGGTGAAGCGACAGTAGTAATTACAAAAACGGCCAGCAGGTGACAGCAGAGTATAAGAGATCAACCAGGACCATGTTGAAAACAAGCCGATTTCCGCACCGTTCTAAACAGATTTGTGAATAATGATGAAACTTAGCTTTATTCTAATGCTAATTGCTGCAAAACGGAAACAGAAATATACCTTTTTTTCCTGATGAAAGAAGAGACTCTAATCTTTCTTTTGGTAGTTTCCATGTTTTTATAGCAATAGAACACAATATTATGTGGGCCTTGCAAAATCAGTCAAACTCCAGTAAAACAGCGAAGGGGGTTACTTCAGTGACAATGGCTGCGAGTGAACGTGATCAAGTCAAGCTTGTGTACATTCGCCGAAGATCAAGCTCTGCCTAATTTAGGAATTAAAAAAAAAAAATAATAATTTTCATGATCAGTCGGTCGGTGTGTAGGTTTGGTTCGAATTTTATTTCATTTGACTGTTATTTTGCGAGGACAACATCTAAAACCGAATCAAAATACATGCTATATATTACTATGTAGGTTTTATTTTATTTTAGCTATTTGTGCCTGCTTTGTGAGATTCATGATGGTGCATTCGTTTGCAGGTGAAAGGCCAAAGCATCGATTTCATCAAGTACAACGCGCGGGCAGCAGGAAAGACCATGCAGAGGTCTCAGTCGCTGACAAGCCTCCAGGATAAACCAGTTCCCAGCGCTGTTAAGGGCCAGGTGCCTCACTAGTGAGTCGTTTTCTACAAGAATAATCTACATAACACAGTCTTTTGTCACAAAATCTGACAGTTGTCTTCTACACAGCATAGAGGAGAGGAAGAAGCAGTGGCGTAAGGAGGAGGAGGAGAGGCGGAAGAAACTTAACCCATCTGTTCCTGTTGGTCACACTTTGATGGCTGAAAACGACAGGCAGGAAACTCTGAAGACGCTCAAAGAGAGTAAGTTTTTATTCTGTAAGTTTAAATGTGTTCCACTGTATAGTTGATAATTGACTGTTTTTCTCTTCACAGGTCATCGCTCCCTGCTGACGGAGCTGCTGCTGCTTCCTCTAAAAGCAGACAATCTGAGTGTTCGCTTGCGCCGCACTCATCTTGAGAGGAGACTTTCTGAGATCGAGGAAGCCATCAAAATCTTTTCCAGGGATAAAGTTTATGTCAAAACAAATTCCTAACCCGTAAAGAGGAAGGGATGGGACATACACTTGTTGAAATTTAAGAGTTGATTTTGACTTGGCTGTTAAATTATGCAGCATTACACTGTATCATGTGACCTATAGTATAATGGTAGTGTTCAAAAAGTATTTTTTTTTATTGTAAAAATTTAGAAATTATGCACGCCATGGAATGACCAAAAAAAAAAAAAAAAATCCAGGTTGCTACTGGATTATAGGATTTTGTTGGGTGAAAAGTGCTCCCAAATATATGGGGAAAAGACTGCTTATAAATATTTATATTTGTATATACTTTTTGTTGTTTTTAAAGCAAATATGTGATGGACAAATCAACCCTAAAAATGTTGAAACACTTGACTGTCATACAATATGAATATTTCAACCAATGTTGTGTTGCCATTAGAGTCAACTGAAACTAAATACGAAGTAATTCAAATTGCAATACTGTTAATATAAACTTCTTTCAAACACGTTTTTGTAACTAATAGTACCTATTTTTCTAATATAAACATTATTTCTTTGATTAAATCCTAGTTTATAGTTTTGTGTATTTGTATGGTGGCAGAGCGAGTTAGCCAGCTCTCATAATCATGAAAGTTGAAGAAAAAATGACGTGTACGTACTGTATTTCTCCTTTGTTTAAACTTTTTTTTCCAATTAGTATCAGTGATACGAACCTGTGTTTACTTTGTATTAAAAGTAGTAAAAATAAAAGTTCTTTCAAAGAAGAGCAGTTTATTTATTTTTTTATGTTAAACCAAAATTTATTTAAAAACTCAACTTTACTGGATTCATAGCCTACGTCATCACGTAGGTCCCGCCCACCCTACGTGTCCTCCGCCCTCCGTCCGAGTAGTTCACTCATTGTCCGTTTAGCTTGTGTGCTATCCAGAAACTAGCGCTCTAAAAAGACTAAACTTGTCGGAATTTCAACCGGAATTGTGGAAATTTGACGACTCAGCCATGAGCAAGAGGAAAGCCCCGCAAGAATCTTTAAACGAGGGAATAACAGACTTCCTTGTGGGTATGTGGTAGGAATACTAATCGCTGAGTTATGCTAACGCTAGCTACAATGACATCTGTGTGTGTTTCCTCAGGAATAAAAACATTTGCATACATTGATTTAACTTGCAAAAGATTTTTTTTTTTTTTTTAAAAGCAGACGAGATTATCCTTTGGAATCCGTGTTACGTTATACGGAAGCCATAATTAGATTGTGAATGCATCTTCGAGACAAGATTTAAACGCCTCGTCTGTCCCTTTAAATGTTGGCGTTAAAGGGACCGTGTTCTGTGTTTGTCTTCTGTTGTCACCAAATAATAATTAAATGTCTTTATCTTGTGTTCCTAGAGCTGGCCAACTACGAGAAGAACGTCAACAGGGCAATTCACAAGTACAATGCTTACAGGTAATATAATAATCATCAATGAACTTCTCACTTTTAGTAATTGGAGCCCTGCATTTATTCATCATGAATGGAGGATTTATCTTTGTGGGCTTTATTTGTGCCTTATGGATTCTTTTGATCCTTTTTCATTTTAGGAAAGCAGCTTCAACAATTGCCAAATACCCGCAAAAGATTAAAAATGGCGAAGAAGCCAAGAAACTGGTATGTTGTTGACCAAAAAAATAAATAAATAAATGGTTGTGACATCATGAACACATTTAACAGCGTTAGTGTTTGTTTAAAAACTCATTGACTGCCAGCTATTTGAAACCATATTGACTTGTTTAGGAGTCAGGACCCACAGGATATTGTGTTTAATAATTTGACATATATATCCCCATCTACCAAATGAAAAAAAATAGAACCTCTCTTTTCAGTAAGAAAGAAAGAAAGAAAATAAATAAATAAATACATCTTTTTCTGTTCTTTCATAATTAACAATAGAATTAAGCTAGCTTTTGGGAAAAAATGCAGCTGTTCATTCAGTGGATTTATAAACTGGGCTGATTTCATATCTAAAATGGAGCATCACTGCCATCTATTGTACGTTCTGCAACATTAAAGTTGTTTCCAATTTTGAAATTTACAGTGTAGCAGCATCACACTGTCCTCCACCTTTCCTCGTCGAAAAACATAATTGACCGGCGTAATCATCAATGGAGGTGAATCAGTTGACAGGATAGAAGATATAAAAATATTTATAGCTGTCAGCCCTACCTAATAGCTTTCTCATAATTCCTTTTTGTATGCGAATATACAGCATATGTTCTGTTCTATATAATAGCTACATCATGACTGTCCTCCCCACTCTAGTTTTCATGTTGCCATGAATGTATTTACAGGATGGCGTTGGAGCTAAAATAGCTGAAAAGATTGACGAGTACCTACAGACAGGAACCCTACGGAAACTGGAAAAGGTGAAGTCCTGGAAAGCACTTTTCATTCAGTGATGGCTCAATAAATGCCACAGACAAGTAACTCTACTTTTATTTGTTACTCTTCAGATCCGTAACGATGACACCAGCTCGTCTATCAATTTTCTCACAAGAGTGACTGGAATTGGGTGTGTGTCCAAAATGACTCATAAGAACAAATTTACAATCACAGTTGACCAAAGATTGGAGGAGAGAAATATTGTTGCTTAAGATAAATGTTATTTATGAAATGTTATCTACAGCAGATATTATACTGTACAGTATTAATTCTGGCTAGTACATCTCAATTTCGGGGGGGTTAAATCTTGACTCAGACACCGTTCTGCAGTCTAAAACTATATTTGGTTAAATAAAGACTCCAAATAGTTCATAGGTGTGTGTGTATGGTTGTTTGCCTTTATATGCACTGCAATGGCCAAAGTTAGTTGGCATAGTCTCCAGCTCAACCACAATTCCTAAATGGAAGAAAGTAGTAACAAAATGCCTTTCTTTGGTGTCCACTTTAGCCCTGCTGCTGCCAGGAAGTTTTTCGAAGAAGGTGTGAAGAGTCTTGAAGGTTTGTTAAGCGCTTAACTCGCTCGATGTCGATTTCACATTTGAAGTTTGTCAATTTTCTTTTGCTTTTCTGTGTTTAGATTTGAAAAAGATCGAACACAAGCTTAACCATCATCAACAGATTGGGCTCAAGTGAGTTTGCTAACACTTTGGTCAAATAAGCTTCGATCCAAAAGTCTTATGTTGATACAGGGATAATTTTTACTCCGTTCAGGTACTTTGAGGAGTTTGAGAAAAGGATTCCACGAGTTGAAATGGAAAAGATGGAGGTGATTTTTATTTTATTTTATTTTTTGAAATACAGCTGGTTAAAAAATAAATCAATCTGATTCCCTCGTAGGCAAGCAAATTCAGATGTGGAATATATTTTGGAACAATTAATTATTTAAAACTGTGCTCTCCTGCAGACACTTATCCTTGGGGAGTTAACAAAAATTGACACTGAATACATCGGAACAATCTGTGGAAGTTACCGGAGAGGTAACAAAAACGTCCTCATGTTTTTGTCGCATGACTGCACTGTTGAACGTCTGCGGCGAATGTGATCCTCATTTGAAATTTGCAAGGTGCTGCATCGAGCGGTGATATTGATATTTTGTTGACCCACCCTGATTTCACCTCTCAGACAGAGAAGCAAGTAAGCCTGCTAGTCAAGTAATGTAAGTACATGTTATCATGTACTTAAATATAACCGTTATTTGAAAATGTGTTCTTCAGCCAAAGCTTCTCCACGCTGTGGTGGAACATTTCGAGTCGATTGGGTTTGTGACTGACACTCTATCCAAAGGGGACTCCAAGTTCATGGTGAGTCCCCTGCTTGCTCTCGTTCACGTGTTCACCATCAATACACGTGTACATGTACACATAAAGCACATGATGACAATCTACTGGTCTTGTTTTTTTTTCCAGGGAGTCTGTCAGCTGCAAAAAGGAGATGAAGATGAGGAGGAATATCTTCACAGGCGCATTGATATCAGGTGCTCCATTTATTTATATTCCCCTGTGATTTATTTTTATTTTATTTTTTTAAACATTCTATTTATGTAAACACGGCCCTCTGCTCACTACCTCAAGGTTGATCCCCAATGACCAGTACTACTGTGGTGTCCTGTATTTCACTGGAAGTGATATCTTCAATAAAAACATGAGAACTCACGCTTTGGAGAAGGGCTTTACACTCAATGAGTACACCATACGACCACTTGGGGTCACCGGTGAGTGTCATGTGCGCCACACAGGCTCCATTCATGTTTGGGCCAGTGGTTCACAAACATTTTACAAGAAGAATCTAAAAAAAAAATACCAAATTTTAACCATAAAAAAAATAATCACCCCAAAACAAAATTTGCCCTATAAAAATATAGTTATACAATATTGTACTCTGTACAAAAAAATACCATCATAACATATTTAAATTAACATTTAACATTTTTTTTGCTTCAATTCAATGTACATTGTGCTGCTCCTTCTGTTTGCGCTCCTTGGCCACCTCGGGGTAGTGTAATGCAAAAATAGGGAACCACACAAAAGAGTCAACAGGTGACTAGTATCTCAAAGTACACTTGTTTATAAATCTGTATCAAACCCTTGTCATGGTCTTGTACCGTTTACCATTTAACTAACAATCATTCCTCTTTGGGCTTTGTTGTAGGTGTGGCGGGGGAGCCTCTGTTGGTCGACAGTGAAAAAGATATCTTTGATTACATCCAGTACAAATACAAAGAGCCTAAGGATCGCAGTGAATAAAGACAAAGGAGACTTTGAAGTCTGGACAATGTGGTTTTGTGACACATCAGCCAGCATGCATAGGGGAAGTTTATTTGGCTGTTTTTTTTTTTTTTTTTTCCCCAAGATCAACTCCTCCAAACCTAATCATGATTTCTGTGCACCAGCAAGGCACAGTACAATATTTATGTTCTCTGTCATCAAGGTTTAGCAAAAGAGTTACATGAACACATGCAATGGTGCTTTGGAATTGTATTTAATAGGACATGTCAAGCCAGTAGAGTACTTCAACCCATGAGTCAGCAGTCTTGATGTAGGCTGGCAATTGTTACCTGTCGGGCAAATGTTTTTTTTTTTTTTTTTTTTTTTTTTTTTTTTTTTTTTAAACTTAGATCTGAAATTGTAAATGTGTTACAAAATAATGACAGTTTATCCTTTTTCACAGGGTATCTCGTGTTTGTGTGTGTGGTGTTTTTCCCCCCATTATTGGCTATTACGGGAAAAATAATGAAGTGTAAGACAAGCATGGTGCAAATGTGTCAATATGCCTCATACTGGACTTATTTGCTGTGTTGTTTTATTTTTAGGGCAGTGATGGATATTAGTAACTACTGTTGTTCACTAGAGTGAAATTCTGCCGTATCATGTTTTGAGCAACATAAATTGTGTACCTTAAACTTAATTCAGGAAAAATCTTGAACGGCAACAAAATAAAGAAAATAATACACAGCGTACTGTATATACATATACATTCCACATATAATCTACAGTAGCTACAAAAAATCTACACACCCCTTTTCAAATTCAAGGTTTTTGTGATATAAAAATGAGAACTTAAATAATTTCAAAACATTTTTCCATCCTTAATGTGAACTTTAAGCTGTATGACTCCAATGGAAGATAAAATCTTTTCAAGAGGGGAAGTATAAAATAAACAGATAATGTGGTTGCACTAAAAAATGTGCCAAAGAATGTTGTCACCCTCACTACCATGGCTTTTGAACAGGGGTGTGTAGACTTTTTATTTCCACTACTGTAGTTCCATTTACAGTCCCGGTGGCACCTGTGTATTTAAAGCAAGGCATACCGTTGATATAAAGCACAAATGCCCCCCTCCAAGTATTGCAAAATGACGTCATTCGGGGAAAAGTTAACCTGGCAATAGCCAGATGAATATTCTGGTACCGCTCCACAGTAATTTCGTCAGGAAAAGGTACAGTACAGTAATTCGAGCTGATTGGACGATGCGACATACTACACGTTTTTGTTTTAACCAATCACGGCCACAGGTGACATTACGTGTTCGTTCTTGTCGAAGGGGGAGAAACGCACGAACATCTTAACCAGCTAGAAATGCACGAAGCGCCTCTCGTTGTTCAACATTCAGCAAGAAACAGTGAGTAATTCTGCAAAAACAGAATTAATTGCAGCGTCCATTAGTCCATGTTAAGTTTGTTAGCTCCGGCGTCAGCGCCGGCTTCCTGGTTTCGTCATCAGACGAAACACAATGTCGCTCTGTGATTGGTCCGAACCACCAGTGGTTCGGAAACGGCAGTTATCTGCGGGAGCAGTACAAGACGTATTCTCCAGAGTTTGTGAACTCACAAATACCGCGAGAATTCATCTTGCGAGAGCAAGGTTAGGGAAAAGTACCGTCGAGCATTAAACAAAAATGAAATGTTGAATCAAACGTCTTAAAACTAATGGGAGTCCTTCCAAGACTTGCTCGTGGTTACCATGGCAACGATGGGCCAGCCGCAAGGCATGATGGTCTGAAATAAAATGCAAGGAGAAAGACCAGAGAGAGGGCCCGCTCTCAGCCAATCGTGGTGAAGGCTGCTCGGACATCAGCCAATAAGCACGACGTAGCCTCAGCGCCCTTGTGCTTACACACCCACATTACTCTCGTGTGCACGGCTTCGCATGAGTTGTACTCTGCTGGACGGCCTCTCGGTGTAAACCCAAGCGAACACCAAACAAAAGACTAGTAAGTGAATTTAAGAAAATTAAACGCGGTTTGTTTAGAATAATGTGCGTTTTAATGAAGGAAGTGTTCTTTATTTTATGTTATTCTTTAAATGTGTTTTGTATGGGGATGAATACACAGCTTGATGTCGCGGCACAATCAACAGCTCGCCCATTTTAGCATGTAGCTATATGATGCTAGCAACTATTCCTTCAAATATAGGTTCCATAATTTTAAATGCGGATGTTCAAAACCATATGCTAGCGTGAAGACAACATGCTGCTTGGTTGTCGTTGGTGCATTTGACGCATGAACGTCCTCTCGGCGTCAACAAGGTCAGCTACGTCAAGTGTTGTTTTGTTTTGTGACGAAAACAAATTGTTAAATAGCGCTCTCGCGTCTCCATAGAAACAACTGAGCGCGCGCATCTACTCACACCGCCAATGGTGGAAGTTATGCAACGCAAGTGGAAATAGCACGTCCAAATATCTCCGTGCCTTGTTCACTACTATAGTCCTTATGTAACGACAAATTGGTCTGTGACACAAAGTGAAGTAACAAGTAAATGTGTTGTTTTTGTTGTCTCCCAGAGCGACCATGGGTGACAGGAAAGCGGTCATAAAGAATGCTGACATGTCCGAAGACATGCAGCAGGACGCCGTGGATTGTGCCACACAGGCCCTGGAGAAGTACAACATCGAAAAGGACATCGCTGCCTATATCAAGAAGGTACAAAAACAAGACACAGTTTGGCTGAATTTCTGGTGGCTGTTGACACCCACCCAGAAAAAGCCTTTTATGTACTGTATACAATCTCCTTACTGGGCAGTTATGAGGTTTCTGTTGTCTGTGTGCAAAATAGGAATTTTTACATGTCCAAGATGCATCATTTGATCAGTTTAAACTTAACATGTACAAGGTAACAAAATGCAAAATGTATCCTACCAGTTGTGTATATTGGAGGAGAAAAAATAATAATTTCAGAGTGGCAGGTTAAGGTGATTTCTGAGTAAAACATTGAAATTGTTTTAGTAAGAGTGAGAATCGGATGTTATCACTCCTAAATGATGTAATTTTCATGCGGACACTTTATGTAACATGCTGTAAAATAATATTCATTAGCATAGTATATATAAAATGAAAGAATCGTCTTTGTTCCTATGCATTATAAGCCATAGGTTCTTTGTAAACCGCTAGGGCTGCACAATATATGGAAAAAATATCGATATCGCAATATTGGCCCTTGGAATATGCATATCGCAAAGGGATGCAATAGGTTTTATATGAAATGTTGTGCTTTTTATATGAATTTGACCAGTCAGATGCTAACTAAAATGAGCATCGCCATCCGATAGTTGAAAATTATTAAGACATAATTACAATTAATTAAAATTACATTAAGGTTGCTTATTTTGCCGCATGAAAAATGTTTTTCTTTCTTTAGATAATAAAAATGTAATTTCTTTAGGTACATGTTAAATATCGCAATAATATCTAACGCTGTGTTCAGCAAGTATATCGCATGTTTTTCCAATATTGTGCAGCCCTAGTAGCCGCAGTCTTTGGGTGTAACGCAGCAATGCACCATCAGCCATAGAGCACACCCATTTTGGCAAGATACGGAAAGATGAAAGTAGATGGGGTGGGCTCTAATTACATGTTTGTTCTTTATGGCAGGAGTTTGACAAGAAGTACAACCCGACCTGGCACTGCATCGTGGGAAGAAACTTTGGCAGCTACGTGACTCACGAGACCAAACATTTCATCTACTTTTACTTGGGTCAGGTGGCCATCCTGCTCTTCAAATCTGGTTAAGAAGGGCGTCCCCACTTTGAAACACACAATTACACTATGACACACAACTGACTCGACAAAGGCACTCATTCCAAGGCGAGGGAGGGGGCGCTGCCTTTTTTTGTGCTTTACTTTTTTTTTTTTTTCTTCCCCTGAGGATTAAAATGTGGCCATCTAAAAACAAATCAACTATGTATTTATTTTTGTCTGTTACATTTACATGTCTTTTTTTTTTTTTTTAATTAAAACATGCTAAGTGTTGTGCATTCAGTGCCTGTTTATTAGTGTCCATTTTAAGCAGTTAAAACAAAAGATCCAGAACAAATGGCTGTGTAAGATGAACTTTTATTTGAACTTTTTATTAACACAATTAGAAAACCAGCTTGTGGGGGAACACTCCATTAGACAAGCAGAAGGAACCGCGCAGGTAACCTCTGAGCTGGGGCACTGTCTTGATAATTGGCATGAGCTGAGAGTCCACAGCCTTCTGGTCCAACTTCCTCTGCTCTGTCAGCTGGTACTTCTACACATGGGAAGAAGGGGAATGTGTAATTAGCAATCATTCAATTTCTTGGGACAAACTAGACCCCAGCAGATATTTACCTCCTTCTCTGTGTCAAAGATCTCCCCCTCCTGGTGACGGGGTCTCCTCAGCCTCTTCTTCTTGAAGTAGACATCGTTGAGACTTTTGGGGATTTTCATCTTGGTGATGTCCACCTTGGTGGTGGTGGCAATGACAAACTTCTGATGAGCCCTGCGCAGGGGGACTCTGTTCAAGGCAAGGGGGCCTAAAATAAAATGGGTAGAAAGGGTGACTAAGCATTTGTACCTACATTTCAAACTAGATGCTACAAACACATACCGGTGACAAGCAGGAGACCGCTTGCGAGCTGTTTCAGGAAGACCACACGCTGCAAAAAGCAAAAGAATACATTTTGCAGTCAAACATTTTAGAAAGCCAACCTAACAGTTCCTCACGTGTCACTATCATACTATGTGCCTACCAAAAATGATACTGAGGAACCATTGTCTCATTTCTCTAAACATTACCCCCTCTTATAAATAGAATCTCTGATGGGAGGATTAAATGTAACTTGAGGTGCAAGGAGGTTGCAGGGAAAAAAAAAAAAAAAAAAAGTCTCCAAAATACGCCGCGGTACACCAAAAAGCGGCGTGCATTACGAATTGCTACCTTCCCGCGGTGGCGCCCTGTGAGCAGGATGAGGATGGTGCCCGGCGTGATGGATTTGCGCAGCCGCCTCCTGTGCTGGCTGAAAGGCTTGTTGCCGTGGCTCTTCAACTTGCGGGGCACGTCCTCTGTGGGGTAGTAACGGGGCTGCAGCAACAAGGAAAAAATAAGTTATCCAAATGTCACACATGCAGCAGAAATTATCTGCGGCTTTTACACTAGCCCTAAAAAAAAAAAAAAAAAAGATTACAGGATGAAACTAAAATACTCTGCGCACATCTGTCTAGGGGCGAGTGCATGTTGAGCAATTGTCAATTTTATTTTATTTAACCAGGAAAGTCCCGTTGAGATTAAAAACCTTTTTAAGGGAGTCAATCTCATGACAAAATGCAAACAGCATCCTGACATTTTCACTCAAAAGCTATTACCATCTTGCGCAGCTTGACAACACGCGTGCCTCCATTCTTGTCACCGCCGACCGTCTTGACAACTGTGGTTGGAGGTCTCGCTTTGAGCTTCTTCTCCACCTGACAAGGTGACACGTCAAAGTGTCATTCATTTAGAATCTTAAAGCGTTACGCATTCACATTGGCGGCGGTGCCACCTCACCTTTGTTTCAGTCATCTTGGTCTTCCTCTTGTACATAGCCCGGCGAGCGTACATGGCCGAGCGCGAGTAACGGCCGATGCCCCGGGCCAAAACCGGGTTACGGCTCGAGTGCGGCCTCTTGGCTCGCTTTGGCTTGTCTCCCTTTGGCTTGTCGCCCTCTGCCATCTGGCACAGTAACAAATGTTTGTCGTAAGTCAATATGCAACACAATCAACAACATATACGGTTTTCATTCACAGGGAAAATTCACTGATTCAGTGGGCTTCGCAATAAAACAAAGCAATGCATGGTTTAGGATTTACACTTTTATTTAAGTTGGCACTAATGTTTAATCCATTTTCACTAATAACTGTGGCATTATGGTCAGGCCCTTGTCACTGGGACAGCCAGGTAACATCACAAGTTGATCATGCATGCCACTTATCAATTAACGTGGTGACAAATTAATCTCATTCAACAAATCCTGGCTACTCAAACGAAAAAAACACGTCACTAGTGACAAGCCGACGTCACGGTCTAAACATGAGTTCGTTAAATAATTAAGCCGACTATGCCGTAAAACGCCTCGCAGGTGTGCCAACTAATATTGACGATAGATGGTACCTATGCAAGTTCCGTAATGCTGCGGCAGCATTGCTGCTACTAGAGTAATGACAACTGGCCCAAGCCACGCAAATGAGCAAGCTTCAACTTGAGCTGCTAGCTGCAAAGCAACCGCTTTAAATGCCACGAGCCCTCTAAATAAATTCATTCAAAAAGGACAACACACATGTATTTCAACAACTAGATACGAAACGACACTAGTTACTGCCAACACGTTTCTGTTAGCCATTTAGCTTACATATAGCACTAGCCGGCGGACTCTGGCTATCGATACACCAAGCTGTATATTCTCGTCATCATGGCGTCTAAACGAGTAATACAATTATGCGGGCCGCACTCCACGCTCATAGATTCATTTGGTCGTATTTTAAGAGCAAAACATTGTATCGATAACGTCGATTGGGATGGATTTTGTTCATAAAGTCACACGAATGGTGGGAAGGCTTACCTTAGCTAAAAAGAAAAGAACGACATCCGGGGAAGTGACGCATATAAGAACGCAGCGTGATGACGTCAGATTAACTGTGTTCTGGTCTTTGTAGTTTCGCCTGTAGGCCCCGACCTTTAAAAAAATAATTCAGGAAAAGTACTACATTTGGAAGTATAATCGTGCCATCAATTTGAATTTCAATTCCTAAATATGTACTGCTCTTTTTGTTTTCTATGTTTTTTTCACTGCGATTGGATGGCAACCTGTCCAGGGTGTCCACCGCCTACTGCCCAGAGCCAGCTGAGATAGGCACCAGCACCCCCGCGACCCGAGTGAGGAATAAGCGGTCAAGAAAATGGATGGATGGATGTTTTTATTTAATTAAATGTACAACTGTATGTTACTATGTAATTCTTGTTTCTAATCGGTTCAAACATACATTTCAATGAAAAATACTATATATACATATAAAAAAATAATACATGTTAAGTGTATACGATTCAACTGAGAATGTAAATAGCGAATACACAACTATTTTGTACAATGGGCCTTTTAACAAAGCAGAATAAATGATCATGTAAGAATAACACGAGCATGTGTAAAACGAGATCTGATCAAGCTGTTCAGTTTACATTCTCCCCCCCCCCCCCCCCCTTTTTCTTTTGTGATTAATGGTCATACAAATGAACGGCTTTTCTAGTCTATGGACGGACAGACATTTCACATTGTGACAAACGAAAACATTTTTTTTTTAAACAAATTTATGATTTTGATGATGTCCAGTTTTTGAATCACAATTATCCACCAAAAGCTTCTTTCAAAAAATGCAATTTATTCAGATTAAACTAACACAGAATACAAAACATTTGCAATGTAAAGTATAACCTGTTCTGTGATGGAGTGATCAAAATACAAGGCAAATGTATCATGGGAGTTAATTTTGACACAAATCATCAATAAGGTTTTAATACTAATAAAGTTATGTCAATAACTTATTAAAGTAAGGCAACACAGGACTGCAACATGTCTTACATTATTATTATTTTTTTTATATAAATAGACTGATGTTGCAAATGGTTAACCTAAAACAACAATCTGACTCTGTCATAATATTTTGTCCTAGAAACCAAGATTCAGTCTTTCATGTTTCAGAATCAATATGCAATATGATGTGAAAGCAGCATTCATATGAATGTGATCAAGTAATTGAACATTTATGGCATTCCTCTTCTTCGTTGTTCTGCAGCACACTCAGCACTTTTCAAGCACGATTGCGATTCCTTGACCTCCTCCGATGCAAGCTGATCCAATGGCGTACTTGCCGCCTCGTCGCCTGCCACCAAAAAAAACAAAAAAAACAAATAAATCATTCAAAGCCAGATGAAATAACTCCCGATGACAGCGCATATTGCCGTGACCGTGCTACCTGAGCTCATGAACCAGGTGAGCGGTGATGCGAGCCCCAGAAGCTCCGAGGGGATGTCCGATGGCAATCGCGCCACCGTTGACGTTGCTTTTCTCTGGATCTAGTCCAAGAGCCTTGGACACAGCCAAGTATTGGGAAGCAAAGGCCTCATTCACCTGTGTGAAACATCAACTATGATTCCTCGCTTTAATGACCTCCGGTGAGAGACCTAACATGGCCGCCATCCCTGTTAGCTTCCATCTTTAATCAACAAGAACTTAAAACAAGCTAACCTAAGCACCTCTTAAACAGGACAATTTTAGCAAGACAAAACTATGTACAGTAATCCTTGATACTTGTGGTAGTTTATCAAAAGCAAGGGAGCAGTATAAGCCATATAAATAATGGACGAGCAGATTTCAACTGACCTCCACCAGGTCCATGTCACCGAGTGAGAGTCCTGCTTTTTTGAGTGCTTCGGTAATGGCTGGAACTGGGCCTACGTAATGAAAATAACTTACTTTGACTTATTTGTTCTAATTTCAAACAAACGCTTCACTTGAGCGCCACTCACCAATGCCCATGATACTCGGGTCGCAGCCCGACACATGATAGGCCACAATTCTGGCTAGTGGAGTGAGCTTGTGTTGACCGAGTGCATCCTCACTGGCAATCACCAATGCGGCAGCGCCGTCTGAAACGCCCTAAGGAGCAGCAGATATAGTGGACAGAACAGTGGCAGAACAGTGAGTGGCTACCAATGACCTCAACAGCAACAATGACAAAGACTTGAGTTTAATACTCCCAAATACCTTTAGGTTTTTTTTGTTTTTTTTTCCCCCCTTGAATTTACCTGTTTAAAAAATGAATACAGCGCAACTTGTGGGTGGGACTGCAAGTACTAAATATTTTGGTAGTTTGATTTCCTATTGAAAATTCGTTTGAATAATCGAATATTCAGATTATTTTTTTTTAAGTGCTTGGTTAAAAAACAATTATGAACACACAACAGAAAGTTTTTATTTTTAGATAATCAAAATAGTTTTCCTAAATTTAAACTGTACATTGCAGTCTAGTCTTCTCTAGAAATAATAGTGAGAATTTGGTCTGTTTTCCCAGCTAATGCAGCACATTTAAGTAAGCCTGGTTTGTTTAAAATTGACCAGTAGGAACTGCAACTGTGTCTGTCTGTCACCATCAATCTGTGGAAAAACATTTTCATCTATTAAACTTCCTTTGAAAAGTAGTCCGATGGCTCTTGCCAGCCTATGGAGCTTTCGCTAGACGGCTAGCTGCTAGCCACTAGCCGCTAATTCTGGGAACAGGCGACACTTTCTAAAATGTCATTGTAAAAGGCCTTTTGTGTCCTTAATTAGTGATTGAGCACGATTTTACGATGATGTTATGTTATGTTATTGGTGGCAACAGTTTGTGTTGGTAACTATTTAAACTTAAAGGTCTCCAACTTCCAGTCGGGAAAACTAGTCAAGTCAGTTGTCAATCCACCACGCACTCCCACAAAAACTTCAAAATAAAAGCGTTAACCAGGAACCCATGCCCGTATTACTGTATTTGGGAAGATTTGATTTTTAAGTTGACCTTCTCACCACTTAGGTGGCTGATTAGTGTCATTCATAACATTGCTACAGGTAGCTTAACCGTTTTCCCAACCATGCACAGCAAATGAATAAATCCTCAAGCATTTGTTTTTTTTTTTAATCGTGGTATACAAATTACTCAGTCGTTTCACCCCTACTTGTGTTTGAGGAAGCCACATCGAGTAGTGATTGTGAATACATTGGTATTCTTAACTTCCACATTACCAATAATATTTGTAATGTGTAATGTTTTTTGTTGTTGTTTTTTTTTTAAGACACGGGCCATCCATCGCTTAGCTTTGACTTGCAAGCAAAAAATTTGCAAAATGAATGCTAGATGGTGGCAGAAAACTCAAGTCACTTCACAACAAGCGACAGTTGACACAGCAGATTACAAGTGATAGTGCGATAGTGAGCAGTTCTTCAAAATGAAGGCTGCTAGCTGTTTATTGCCACTCCCGGTTGACGTTTACTGGAAGAGGTTAGCATTGATGTCACGCTACGGATATTATATGAACATCGAGGGTGGCAACACGCATAGCATAATGAAAAGATCTATTCGGATGTTTCCAAAATATCATTTCTTGTATGGGGTCAATCAAGGTGGTGATGAGGTGAGGACTCACTGAAGCATTAGCAGCAGTAACAGTGCCTCCTTTTTTGAAGACGGTAGGCAGTTTGGCCATCTGTTCCATTGTGGTCTGGGGACGAGGGTGTTCATCCTGAGCCATGGACACTTTGCCTTTCTTTGCTTTCACATCAATAGGAGCGATTTCTGCATTGTAGTGGCCAGCCTCGTGAGCTGAGGAAAAAGCAAAATGTTTCAATATAAACTATGTATTTCACTACAAAAGAGTAGTAGAATTACATGAGAAAGGAAGAGTAAAATTAGGAGGAAAATGTTGTGCTATGGTAAAAAGTAAAAAAAACTGCAATATATAACACCAAAAAGTTACAATGTTATGAGTAAAAAAGTTGTACTATCAATAAAATGAAGTCGTATGATTTTACTCATAACGTTATTTGAAAAAGTTGTAATTTTCGGTGAGAAGAAAAATCATTAAAAAAAATCATATGTATTTGTGAAGATAATACATCAAACAAAAAATAAATAACAAAATTACAATATAATATATTGGATATTATATTGCTAATTAAAGTATACTTCTTTAAAAAGAAACAAGCAAAAATGTCATAACATTACCAAAACAGAGTTGCTGTTTTTTTTGTTTTGTTTTTCATTTCCAATATTCTCGTTTTGGTATGATAAGTCTGAACTATTTTTTTACATGATAACCATTGTGTGAAGTGGCAGCCTGCAGGCTTATCTGACCTGCTTTCCACCGTTGCTGCGTCTGGTACGCGTAGCTGTCGCAGTCCTCTCGTGTGATTTTGTACTTCTCTGACAGGTTTTCTGCGGTGATGCCCATCGGGATTTTTACATGTAGATCAGTCAACCCCGCCCACAAGGTGTCCTCCAGCTGTCAATCAAGGCACGGAGGGGGGCTTTATTTTTCTTTTCGAAAAAGTCGGTTTGCGTCTGTGTGAAGTGTGATCAAAATCAAACCTTGAGATCCAATCCAAACTTTGTACCGAATCGGATGTTGCGTACGGCGTATGGAGCCTGGCTCATGCTCTCTGAACCGCCACACAATACCACCTCAGAGTCCTTCAAACAAATCTCCTGAAAACAAACATGAGACCGCTTAACAGTTGACAGATACGTTGTACGCAAAATAGGACAGAGTGGTAATACAGATTTTGCACTGACTCTCATTAGATTGCGTAAATTTGCCTGCATACAAAAACATTGTTTAGTCATTTACTTCAGCCTAATGTTCGATGGGTCAGCCTCACCTGAGCCCCGTTGATGATAGACTGGAAACCAGATCCACACAGCCTATTGACAGTGAGAGCGGGCACCGGGATGGGAACTCCGCACCTCAGACCAACATGGCGTGCGATGTAGGGGGCGTCTGCTGAGCTCTGGAAGACACAAGAATGTCTGCAACGCATACATAATTGAATGTGGTTGCAACGTGGAGCGATTTCGCACCTGCATGACGTTCCCCATGATGACGCTGTCTATTAGCTCGGGTGCCACGCCCCCTGCGGCCAGGGCCGCCTTGGCCGCATGTTCGGCTAGGTCTGTTGCACTGTGCTCCTTCAGGACGCCGCCATAGGTGCCGAATGGAGTGCGCTTGGCAGCTACAATGAATACGCCTGGGGAGCAAACAGCAGCGAGAGTTACATTTCATCAGTCTCTGCTTTTCAGTCCTAAGATCAGTTGGCTTGACTAAAAAGAAGATTTGAAAATGATATTGTCCTGTAACTTCATTAAAATTGCAAGCCATAATGACATTAAGTATGAGAACTATATTGGTGAGTACTCAAATAAATGTAAGTACTGGTCTTAAAATGTGGTGTTGGTGCATCCTTAGTTTTAAATTGTCCATGCCATTAAAATATTCAGATTTATCACAATTGAACATGCACAATAATTTTAATAAGACGTTTAATCATTGCTGATGTGATTTTTGATGTGTTTTTTTTTTATGTGTATCACAGTTGGTAGAATTACTTCTTGAAGTCACGCCAGCTTGCAACATAGCGAAATTCACCAAAGGCAAAAACAAACAAACAAACACGTCAATATTTGCTCCTCATTTTTGTAGTAATTCCCACAGATCTACGATGATCTTATATATTTTGCCACACAAAATGTCAATCAAAGCCACTGACGAATTTTACGTCGTTTCAGACACGTCGACATGCTTACTTGACATTTGTTTGACTTTTAAGCATATTTACCTCTGAGTAGTGCCATGGTGACAAATAAGGAGCCCAAACAAGTCGGATACAAACTTTCGCCTTCGATGTTCTCCTGTAAGCTTCAAAATAATGTACTGGGTGCTCAGAAGCCCCACACAGTGCGACCTTTCCCCTAAAAAACATAGAACGTACCAGCACAGTTAAGCGACATGCCTACGCGTGGACATCTTGGTGGAGGCAGGCAGCGTTCCCTTCAAAAGTCAACGAAATGAGATGGAAATGACAACTGAGGTTTACTTTATTGTCAACGTCAAAACATGTGTTTTTAATACGCAACACCAAACAGCTAATTTAAAAAATACAAAATAAAAATAAAATCAGGAAAAGGCTTGCCGTCTCTGAAACTCGCAAATACTGGAAGCTACGAACAATATTTATTAACGAAAAAAAGAGCAAACAACTATTTCTACGTAAAGGCAGGTATTTTCTCAGTTTTCTTGTTGCGATTCCACGACGTTGTATGCAATTGTGTAGTGTGTAGCACAACGTGCGGGTATCATTTAGCAACTTGCCCCCACTAGCTTAGCCGCGCTGTATGATTGCACGTTGCATTAGTGGGGCTCGTATTTCTCCATTCACGTGTACTTCTTTTTCTTCGTCGATTCCCCCTTTTCTTGGTGGTTTACAAACTGTAGTACTGCAACACTGCCATCTATTACCGGTAGTCTGAAATTATTTCTGTCAGTCGAAATCTGTGGTACTGTTTACTGACATCCGTGAGGGCATACTGTCATTTTTCAAAAAGAGTGCCACTTTCATTTAAATTAAGAATAAATAGAAAAACAATAAAATGGTGAAAAAACTTGAGAATTGAAATAAATAGATGAAAAAAAACATTACCCTTGTCATGAATCCAAAACAGACTTCAAGTGTGTCAACTTAAGTTTATTTATATAGCCCTTATCACAGAAAGGTCTCAAAGGGCTTCACATGTTAAAAAGTCAGGTACACTATTTGGACATCACTTTAAGCAAAGACAGACAAGAAAGCTGTGCTATTACAATTTTTTCTTTGTATAAATAAAGATGACTAGACTAGACTAAACCTTTATTGAAAAGCACCATTTTATTTAGATTTTATTTTGTTTGCAGCATGTTCATATTATATATGGAATATGACATGTATTTAGTTTTGAACAATATTATATACTGTCTGTTCCGGACCATACATATATATTTTTTTTAGTGTGCTTTGAATTTGACATCCCTGTACTAGACAATTCAAAAGCACATGTACACTTGAAATGTTGTGATTCAGTCTTTTTTTTTCTTCTATGTTTACTTATTTGCTTTCAACTTCGTTGAGTTCATCTCTGTAGTGAAGCATGAAGAATGAAAAAAGGATGGGCCCTATGACTGACCTGTGAGGGACAAACTATGACTTACCCGAGTCAACACCCGTAAACTCAAGATCCTAACCAGGCTAAAAATCAGCAAAAATGGTGCAGTTTAAGTGATCATTGTAAGCACAATTCTTGAAAGGAAACGGGGAAGTAATGATCAATAGGAGGGTCATGAAGAGAGAAACTGGTTGACAATGATGACTTTGTTCACAAATAATAATAATAATAATCTGCCACTGTTGTTTCCGCATGCGTGCAGTCAAACCGCACACGGATCAACTAAAAAGTTACTCTCCTGTGTGTGATCTCATGTGCATTACCATATTTACCTTTTGAGTGAATCTTTTACCACACTCAGAACAACTGAAGGGTTTTTCTCCCGTATGCGTCCTCATGTGTTTTACCATGGTTGCTTTGACGGAGAACGTCTTACCACAAGTTAAACAACGAAATGGTTTTTCCCCTGTGTGTGTCCTCATGTGTATGTCCAGATTGACTTTTCGAGAGAACGCTGTACTGCAAACCGAGCAACTGAACGGTTTTTCTCCTGTGTGCGTTTTCATGTGTGACACCATATGATGCCTTTGAGAGAAGGTTTGACCGCAAGTTGAGCAACTGAAGGGTTTCTCTCCCGTGTGCGTTCTCAGGTGGGATACCAGACGATGTCTTTCAGAGAAGGTTTTACCGCACGTTGAGCAAAGAAAGGATTTTTCGCCTGTGTGTGTCCTCACGTGCTTGACTATGTTTAGCTTAAGAGCGAATCGTTTACCGCACAATGAACAACGGAAAGGTTTTTCTCCAGTGTGCGTCCTCATGTGTGATTGCAAAGTTTTCTTTTGAGAGAATGTTTTACTACAAAATGTGCAACGAAAGGGGGTTTCACCTGTGTGTTTTTTCATGTGCGATGTCATATATTCCTTGAGGGAGAACGCCTTACCACAAGTTGAGCAACTAAAGGGTTTTTCAACTGTGTGTATTCTCATGTGCCTTATCATGGGTCTATTTTGTGCAAATCTTTTACCGCAAATTGAGCAGCTGAAATTTTCTTCAGCCACGTGACATCTCCTGCGTGTTTCAGATGTTTTCTTGTGAAGCGTGGTCTCTTTTTCAGTGCATTTCGACTGCTTGTCGTCTACATCGCAGCCAGCGTCGTCGCCCCTCAAAGGTTCTTCCATGTCATCACTGTCTAACAGTGGAGATAAAAGGTCGTCCGGCGGTGGTCCTCCACTTAGACTGTGATGATCATCTTCATCGTCATCACTCTTCTCAGAGACAACAATCACTGGCAACTTGCTAACATCCATCTCCTGTTCGGGATCCTCCTCTTCCTTTTTAATGTGGAGCGGATGTGGATCATCTTCTTCCCGCTCTACGTCGTCACTCATCACAAAGATATCAGCTTGTGCCAACTTGCCGACGTCAGCCTCTTCCTCTTCCTCCTTAATGTGGGCTGGCTGTGAATTGTGTGGCTCAAACTGACGACCACTCACCTGCCGGACGTCTACGAGGAACAAGCAAGACGTAGTTTAGCTGAAATATATGTTATGGTTTATTATGCTGGCAGAGACAAGTTTGTGTGTTTCCATTAGCCACAAATAAATAGACAGTAAACAAGAAGAGATACCTTTTTTTTTTTTACTAGAAAAAATATATAGGCTGAATGACATCATATTCATATATATTAGAGGTATTAGATGGAAAATCACAAAAAAAAACATTTTTTAACCACCTCAATTTGATAGTATTCATTCACCGGATATTCCGTATGTACTTTTGTAATCAATTTGTCTGGAAGATAATGTATAAGCTGGCTGTAGTCGAGTGTACTGGTACCGCTAGGGTTACAATGACTCACTCTAGCGGAATTTGAAAGTTAAGCTCACTGTATAATACAATTTCCCGATATTTAGACGCAGTGTACTGTTCAAGTTCAAACTGTGCATAATGTTACAGTGTCTTGCAATAGTATTATTTTCATGAACATTTTTACCTAAGTTACTGTACTTTAATGTTGGTCATTAATCATTAAATGGTACGAGCGCAGTTTTTTTTCGACTGGTCCCTCTATGTCTTTTGAGCCAAATCTTTCATTTGTAAGAGTGATTCCCAAATATCTGAACTTAGTTTTTATTAGAATTAACCAAAGGGTGATTTTCCCCACATTTATTTTTAAAATATTGGGCAAATGCTTTGACGGATGTGGGACATCACCAAAGCTGAGCGGCATTTTTTAAAAATAGAAAGGTAACTTGCTAAATGACTAATAAGCAATGACGTGTAATGCTGCTTAATAAAGTAAATAAATGTGTTATATACGGTACTGCAGGTTATATACCTGTTTGAGCAGCATCCAGTTGATGTCGTTGTCGCTCGTTGTCATCGCTCGCTCGACAAAGTTGTTTCTCGTATGACGCCATCGTCCTTTCATATAAAAATAAACACGTCGATTTTGTTGGCAAATTATTATTATTATTAACATTGTTTTGGTCCCTACTTCAGTTTGCAAAACGAACGTACCTACTACCTCTTCATTTCTTCATTATATCGGTGTGTGGCATAGTGTTTTAAGTAGCTTTACCGCCACCTACTTTCCTGGAATGCATGTCACAGGCCGTATATTCTCTATCTACTGTACAGTACGTCAACAACCTTTCCAAACAAAAACAAAAACCTTAAATTATCATTAGAATTCCCATTTATTTTAAATATTGTACTTAAAAAACATGTATTCAGTCGTCTTTGGATTAAATAGCACAATGGTTTGTGTGATGTCATGATTTTTTTTTCTCCAATTCCATGCTTCTATTCAACACTTGACTCCTGTGGTCCACGTTCATACAGTATTATTTTCATAAACACTTAGACCTACAAATATTTTGCGGCTTTGCCTTTCGTTATGTTTTTCACATAGGCCTTTTAGCATCACCTGTGCTAAAAGGTACCTAACACTTTTTATTTGTAAATACAGTACTTTATTTTATTTATTTTATTTTTTATTTTATTTTATTTTTTTTATTTATTTTATTTTTTTTGTTGCTCAGAGGCATTTCTGCAGCCTACCACTACCACAAAACCCACAGCAGAAGTGGCGATAACTCGTTTTTTTTTTTTTTTTTTTTTTTTTTTTTTTTTAAATAGTGTGTGTTTGATTTATAAAATCAATGAACTGCTACGTGTAACTCAACATTTTATTTCTGTATGAATGCTTAAATCATTACGAACATAAACATAATATTTTCTATCAGTGATAAATGTTTTTGTTTACGTTTCGCCAATCCCCTTTGCGCATGCACAGACGTGAGGCAAATTCAAAACTGTCCAATCACAGAAGAGCAAAGCAAGGAAACCCGGTTCTTTCAAAAAAACCTATGCAAATTGCTACAGTAATTGTGTTTGAAGGTGCTAGAAGAGAGGCGTTTAATCTTCGATCTAAAGCGGGGTTAAAAAACAAAACAATAACTTAAAGAATATGGACAAAGAGGAACCCGCCACCGTAAAGAGCAGAAAAGGTAAGTGTTTGGTTCAATGACGTCGTTATTTAGCCTAGTTGCTAATGCTAATTCGCTAAAAACAATAACATTCTATATGCTTCCACTGACTTTATTCATGTCCAATATTAAATTTGTGCCCTCAATTAAACTACCATTTGGGCACCTCTGTGGCAAAAATGCGCCCACAAACAAACAGCAGTATTTGATTATTTTGCCGTGACCGGCAACTCGCATGCCTGATAACACTGCTCAGCCTCAGAGGGGTTTTTTTTCTTCCCGGTGGCGAAACAAAATGAAAACTTAGTGAAAATAGATAGAATGTGATGAAGCGAGGTTACACCAAGTGACTCACACAAACACACGACTCACGGTAAAATAGTCAATTCACGCCAGGCGAAGCCGTTCACGGTAAACTAAAGCAAGCAGGAGAGTTGCCGGTGTTAAGGAATAATTACTACTAACTTTTTAAAATTCAAAACTTATATTTATTATCTATTAGACAAGGCGGATGGATAGATGGATGGATTGATAGGTACTTTACTCATCTCGTGAGGGACATTAGATTCATATGTCAGACCACTAAATTTATAAATATCCACTCTTATTTATAATAAAAATACAATAATTAACCACACTTATATTACCGACAATGTAGAACGCATTTGTGCATGATATTTCACATTGAACGTCATATTTGAACGATGAGCATAACTTGAAAGGCACAAATACAGTGTATATAGTTGTGCATGTTAATATTCATATCGATTGTATGTATGTAATATGACAGACAACAGTAAAGTAGATGTCACTTGCTACCTGCTACAGACTTACCAACCTAGTTAAAAATATATGACATCAGTAAAATGCACAAAATTGAATACATTTCATGAAGAAAATGTACAAAGCGTCGTGCGCCACAGCTAAAATGATCTCCAGGAAAAAAAAAATAAAGAGAGAGAAGTATACAAAACTGCTTGAGGGGAGCATGAGGGTTAATTGAGGGCCATTTTTGCTAATTCATGTTGTGTACTAGTTTGACATTTTTAATCTCCCTGTTAAGATGTGTAGTGATAAATTATGTGACAGTAGATTAGAACATTTTTTATTTATTTTTTTATTTATTATTTTTTTCCCACAGAACTGCGCAAGAAGAAGTTGATGGAATACTTGACGAATAAAGGGAAGCACAACTCCAAGTAAGTTGTCAGGTTTTTATGTGTGGGGTTGGTTGGCTCAGTAGGAACTGTTTTCATTTGTTGGAAGACTTCTGTAGAAAACATATTACCGATACCCGCGGTACATAGCCTATTGTATGTATCTTTAGCAGAGGTCCACTTACTCTGAATGCTCTTGTCTCCACAGGCAAAATGTCAATGAGCGTCCAGGGAAGAAGCCTGAGACTGTTCGACAGTCTGCATTACAGGTCTGTGTCTACTCTATATAGCGTTTTCCATCAGGTGTTAGCATTAAGCTAGCAGCAAAGTTATGTGGTTGTTTTAAATACGCATTTGTTTATTGCTAATTGTCTTTGTTTTATGCTTAGGTTGATAGAAAACCTTAACTGGGAGTTAAACAGCTTGAAGCTTCTTTTTTTTTTTTTTTTTGAAGATTTCTCCAATACGTCCACCAGATCATTATTATATTTTCTTCATTGCTAAGTTTTGTTTCATGGTTGTGCTATTCCCAAGTGCCTTTTTGAAAGTTTAATTTGAATGCCATAAAATTAATGTTTTGTGGTCCGATTTCTAATTTTTTTTCTTAAATGGTGGTAGACACAGTAGGCTAGTTTACAAATTCTGCCGCTGTCTGTAAATTTATGATAACATGGAAACTTTTTTGTTTTAGTGTTGAATAAAGTTTTAATTTTTCCCCCCAAAAATATTATGTAGTGATTAATATTATTGAAATTGTCTTTATATATATATATATATATATATATATTAGAGATCGACCGATAATCGGTCGGGCCGATAATCGGGGCCGATATTTGACATATTGGTACATATCGGTATCGGTCTGTTTTATTAATCTGACGGCCGATATGAGCGATCCATTTAAAACTCCGTCTTTTCGCTTCGAATGCAGCCCAGAGCGTCTCTGTCTGTTATGGAGTCCAACTCCAGCAATGTAACGCCCATAGCAGCATTTGATTGGTTAGCCGTGCAAGAGCCAGAACCAATCAGTAGTGTATGCCTGTATCACAGTAGCCGGTCACACACGCACCCACGTACACAACGCGACAGACACATGCTTCGAAGGTAAGTTAAAAGAGAAGAGACTCCGCCGATCGTTTCACCATGATAAGCTAAACACATTGAATTATGTTGTGTATTAAATGCACTATATGAATGGAGCTGCATTGCCTTGCATTGAATCCCCGCTAGCTAACAGTGGTGTGTTCAGCTTAGCATGTAGGCTAACACCCAGTAGCTAATTCGCTACTTGAACTACTCGGGGAGGGAATCACACACATTTTCACTTAATTAAGTAAATAATGTTTGTTAGAAAGGTTCCAAATATTAACAGTTGTCATTATTATATTGTCTAGTTCCATGTTAAGAGTAGAGTAACGTCATTATATTTACCTCTCGTGACGCACACATTGCATTCTGGTTCACGTCCACTACTTGTTGCATAGCGGTTATTATGCAGTGAGATGCCACAATGACACTAAATAGCGTTTAGTTACTTTATATTGTGTTTATTTGTCGCACTGGTTTGCCATTGTGTGCCTTAAGCTTCGACGTCGATTTGATTGACAGCTCGTTGTGCACCTCGTTAAAGTCCGCTCCGTAACAAATTAAGTGTCTCAAACACCGTTTAACTACACGAACGTGTCCTCTTCCGTATGTTTGGCATTAGTAGAGAAGTGCACTAAAGTATAGTGTGCTTATTTGCTCGTTTTGTCTCTCTTTTCACGTCATGTCTGCTGTCAGTTGGGACATTATGCTCTCAATGGATGCCACTAATATGTAACATCTACGGCCGTAGTCGGCTGCAATTAATGTTCAGTGATGTAATTTCGTTACGTGCATCATACTTTGAATAATGAGCTCATGTTTGGTGTGTTGTATAACTTTCTCGTGTGTTAGTAACTATTCATGTGGACAGCTAAGATAGTGCTTGTTAATGTGAATTAGCAATGTTGCAGCCCAGTTATTACTTAGACAAGTACATCTGTGCCATTGAGTGATACAGTACAGTACAGTAGTGAGAGAATAGTGTGCCCATATACACACACGTGTCTATAAGTGTAAAACACATTAAACAGCAGAAAGTGGCAGCGGTCCACCGCAACAATGTCTGTTTAACCAAGTTATTCTTACTATTATTATAACCAAGTTATTTTACTCAACCCTTTTTCTGCGTTGATTGGGGCATCCTAAGTGGCACTAAACTACATGATGAAGTGTCTTTTGACAGTTCTCTTGTAGAGAGGAGTAGCATGATATTGCTGTTCTCGATTTAAGATCCTCAGCTTATCAAAACTGTCTATATGGTAACAATAACAATAATCATAATAAGGTCTACAAGAACTGTATGGTGTTCAGGGATGAATAGTTTTTCTCATGGAATTTTTTTATTTATTTTTGCTGTAGTAATAAGTAATGCCACAGCTGATGCACATTTTGAATGACAGGGTTCCTCCTATTACTTCAAAATATAAAAATATAACATTTATAGAATAAAACTACAAGTATCCCAAATGCTATAAAAGGTAATGTCACATTGGCCCCCACATTTAACTCCCCCCGCCACCAACGTCTTATTGCAGATAGAAGGATGTAAAATGAAAAGTGTAGTGTGAGAATCCATTGTAAAGAACGGTTAGGGTTTGCATTATTCAAAAATTTGGTGCCAACATTTTAACTTTTACTGCAAATGAATATCGGCTTCAAATATCGGTTATCTGCCTCCTTGACTACCGATAATCGGAATCGGTATCGGCCCTGAAAAAAGCATATCGGTCGATCTCTAATATATATATATATATATATAACAAAAACGTAATTGTGTGAACCCTTTAAATCCAGATGGAGGCATTTCATCTTACTGAATGCTGTTTGTCTTGCAGCTCCCCAGGGGCAAAGAAAATAAAACTCCTATCACTAGTTTCCCTCATGGATCCAAAAAAGTCCAACCCTTGGCTCTTGACAACCGAAAGCTGTCCAGAAAGACGTTTGTCATTGGGAATAAAGACAGCATACGCACTGAACCCACTCAGTCGACGCTCTGTAAAAAGCCAACGCTCACTGAAACATACACAGTTTCCACTCTGAAGGCGACCAGTCTTCCCCAAAAAATGGCAAACGTCAGAGTACAGCCCACGGCAAAGGCATCTTCCAACTTTTCAGTGGCGAAAAAGTCAAAGGGTACTTTTAGGCCACCGTCAAAACCTACCACTTCTCACCTGGCAAAGACTTATACAGCCCGGCTGAGTCTAGGGCCCATGGTCAAGACCAGGACGGGCCTCATCCCTGCCATGATCCAACCGAGGGTCACTCGGCCTCTCCTGGCGGCGGATGCCGCAGTTATTCCTTCAAGATCCGCTGTCCCGTCGTCCAAGGCGCCAGTGAACAAAATCCCACTTCACCAGAGACCGACTCTCGCTCGAGAGCTGAAAGCCGTCCCCGGTAAACAGCCGCTATGTAAAAGCCGACCCAAATCAACGGTGACGACCTCGTCAGGCGCAATACCGTCCGCTAGGCTACCTGACAAAGTGGCCAATCAGCCGGCAAAGCACAAGTCTCAACCTAAAGGCTGCTTGACGATAAAGAAATCTGGAGTAGGCGGACGCACAACTCAAACGGTGACCGCAAGCAGAAAACCCACGGCGGCCAAACCTAAGATGGCGGCTCTGAGAGCAACAAGCGCTCCGTTGGCGAAACAGAAAGCGCCACAGACCACTGCCACTGTCAGCCAGTCCAGGCTGGAGACCAAAGCAACAAAGTCTCAAACTGTCGGGAAACCGTCGAAGGTGGCTGCTGAGCAAGCGGAGAGAATGTAAGTACAATAGAAGTTCACTGGCAAATAGGCATGGGCCGATATTAGAGTTTGTCAGTATGATAACCGTGAGCAAAAATATCACGCTATTAAAATTACACTCAACTCGCACACAATTTCTGAGTCGTGTGCAGCTTTTTTGAGTTTTGGTCATGTGACATTCACAAGCTGAGCCGTTACTTGAGTCCTGAGCAACTGTGATGTCATTTTCAGTCAACAGCGAAGGGCAAAATAGTCGCTCCATAGGTGGATTTTTCTACTTAATTCATATTCCACAAACACAATATTAATCGGAATGATGTTTTTAGACGAGTAGGGCTCCATAGATTATATTTTAAAGCTCATTTTTGACTTAACTTCTACTTAATGGTATAAAGGGCTTTGTTTACATGCACTGCATATAAAAACCTACAATCTCTAACAAAACTTAATACTGAGGCACTTACTGTACTTGCTAATACACGCACACATTGAGTTCCTCCACATATTGACTCGATTCACAACCATATAACATTGCCCTTCATTTGACAATTAGCATAGATTTTAAACAGAAGTGCCAAAACATGCTGTATGAAAATTAAACTGCACTTAAAAAAAAAAAAAAAAACAACAACAAAAAAAAACTAACCAACCACCAGAGGGTGCTAGAGCTGCACAAATGGAAATCAATTTGACATTTTAACAGATGTGCTTTTTTTAATATCAGGACATAACGACGACGATATTGTGGAAGTTTTAATATCGCAATATCAGGATATTGCTGTCATCGTTGCATCCCTACTGATAATAGATTTTAAAGAGAGAAAAAAAACAAAACAACTATTGACCGACTCTCAAACTGGGTCACCATCCGTAGCCCAGGCGAGCCCACCAATTCTAGCAACAACACAGTAGGCAATTAAAAACCTTTTTTTGGTCTTGGGGGTCATCAACTACAGGCAGATATTCTCTCGCCTGCAATACAATGTGGGGGTGTCACATTATTTTGTGTTGCGCACCACCCGCATGGGACCCACTCACATGTGCAGGCATGCGAGGAGAGATGTTTATCTCTTATATCTATCTCCTTTCACCAAAGGAGATAGCTATAAGAGATACTGTACGCAGTCGCTCACTGGACGATTTGGCATTTGGCAGTTGGTGTTTTCCCCAGAAAGCATGATTTCAATTATACTTAGCAGAATTTTACTGGAAACTGTTACAAATGACCTGTACTGTGTTTAGGAAAAAATTGCAGGAATGGCGGGAAGCTAAGGGAATATCCTACAAGCGTCCTCCCATGCAGTTGAAGCCTGCAGTTAGACGCGCCGTCACGCCACGACCCGTCTGGACCACGCTGAAGGCGCAAGAAGACGCTCATTTGTTCATCCGCGACGTGGACAGGTCGCTCTCTGACTGCATTAAGCTGCTCACTGAGGTACTTGTGGTCATCGGATGTATTTGCTCGAGTTAGGGCCTCTTTTCTTTGTTGTGTTTGTTTGTTGGCCAAATACATCATCTAAAATCATCACTCATGTGTAGACCCACAAAAGAGTCTCAAGAGCCCTCGCTTGAAAGGATATCAAAAGTCAGACATTTTGATTTCAAGAGGGCCAAATAATCTTCTCCTACCGATAGATATCGAAAATTCAGCCCGAAAATAGTTTCATTTAGCAAAATGAAATTGGATAAACATTTTTACCATGAGCAGACCCATTAAAGAAATAATCTCGAGAACCATACATTCTCGAGAATGTATGAAAGATTCATAAAGTCAGTCATTTTGGTCACAAGGACATTTTGAGGTCAGATCTTTGATCTAATGTTAATGCCACGCGTTCTGTCTTGTACAACAGGGTTGTCCCGCGCCGCAGGTGCAGGGGGTCCTCTCCCGGCTGCCGCCAGTGTCCCAGAAGTTTGCCAAATTCTGGATATGTAAGGCCCACATAATGCAGCAAGAGGGCAACTTGGATGTTCTGCCCATGTTTGAGGAGGCTGTACGCGTCGTGTTGGAGGTGAGAATCACCTCTCAGTTCATTTGAGTCTGTTTTTATGTATTACTTTAAAAATTGTCTCCATTTATCTACTGCAGCCTGTGGACGAGCTGCGCACGGTGGTGTTTGACATCTTGAAGAAGAAGGAGGAGACTCAAGGTAATTGAGATGTTTGAAATGCACTTCATCTCCAATCTACAATTATTGCTGAACTTCCTACATTGTGGAGTGTCCACTTGTCACCGTCTACTGGAGCACAATAAACACTTTCTCTGGAATAGAGTATTGCAACATTTGTAACAGCAACAATCAGAGTTGGTTGGTGCTGCTGTTTTGGTTAGCAATAGTGCAATGGGGACGAGCACTTAGGCTGTCAACATGTGACTCATTCTGAATACTTTCCGCCATTTTCACCGAATCAACCCCCTTTGCTCCTGGCTGTTTACTGGATTTTGACGGATTTTGGCCCACAGAATATTGTGTTCTATTGCTATAAAAACATGGACCCTACCAAAAGAAAGATTAGAATCTAGAGGGGGAAAAAAAGTATTTATCCATCAATTTCCGCTTTGCAGCAATTAGCGTTAAAATATAGCTTTAGTTTAGTATAGTTTAATCATTATTCACAAATCTGTTTTAAACTGTGGGTAAAAGAGCTTGTTTTACATCATGGCCCTGGTTGATCTCTTATACTCTGCTGGCACCTGCTGGCTGTTTTTGTTTATATATATATATATATATATATATATATATATATATATATATATATATATATATATATATATATATATATATATATATATATATATATATATATATATATATATATATACACACACACACATACACGTGTTTGGGAGCATGGTAATATTTAAAATAGAACATATTTATATGTTTTTGGGAGCAAATGAGTTAAACAGATACGTGGTGAACAATGACAATGGCGCTCACAGTAACTTTTTACAACGCTGTGCCATTTTTCTAGACTTTGCTGAACTTCGTCCTCATTCCTTTCCTCCAAGAAGTAAAGAAATGTCCACTTTTTGTTTCTCCGGCAGCCCGTGAGGGAGACGAGGCAGAAGCGGACAGCACTCCAAGCAAAGGCGAACAAACAGAAGTTTGCAAAGACGAAGACCCAGCGGTGACACCCCCCATCCGGGTCCTCATCTCTGGGGAGACGGGACCCTCGTCCACTGTCAAGTATAAGATCACAGCCACTCCTGGGTGGGTACAGCCAGCGACTATCTTATCTGTACAGATGGATGGATAAGAATACAGTAGACCTGTGGTCTTGGGAAAAATAACAAAACAAACCTTAGTTGTAATTAATAAGAAATACAGAGTTGCAAAAGACAGGACTGAGGGTTGCACAGTACAATTTTCAAAGTAATGTCCGGAACCACTTAGAGAGATCAAACTGTGTCTAAAGATAAACAGCTGCACAGTAAGCGGACATCCACCAGGAAACAGGAACTGAATCGGCTATCGCTTATGTCAGCCGTTTTGAGGAGGTCACAAGTACGATCATTTCGTCAATCACATTTATATTATTTGCATACACATTTTGAGTGAAAAGAAGCAGAGAGAATAAATAATACATCTTCATGAAAAAAACTCCATTAATTTTTTTTTTTTTACAGGGATTCAATTTATACTGATATGAATTTTATGCAATATTGTTCAGCCCTCAGTCTGTTGATGCAGTTAAGTCTGACAAAAAAAAAAAAAACGTCCGATCTTACATTTATGTACAATGAACCTATAGATTAGTGCAAAATATAAAACATTTTTGCTAAAAAAATAAATTTTTACATGTAGGTTACACATAATTAACTACATATTTCTATACAGTATGTATAACAGCAAGAAGTAGCTAAAAGGTTTCAGACAAGCTACCAAAGGTTTGAAATTATTACGTTAGACACCGCAACTAAAATGAGCACAACAGGCCTTTGAACATTCCCATCATTTCCTCATTTTTCCTCGCCTCCTTTCCTGCAGCGCCCCGTCCAGCCAGCAGCGTGAGCCGGTACGCATGGACGGCCACGAACTGCGCTTCTTCACGCCCGTGCGCCGCTCGGTGCGCATCGAGAGCGCGTCGCGGCACTACCCGACCTCTCTGCGGGAGCACGACCAATGCGTGGCGTCCTTCGCCGAGTTGCTGGCCACCGAGGAGGAAGAGGAGGCCGAGGCGAGAGGGGACACCATGTACATCTACAGGGAGAACGAGGCGCTCAATGACAAAATGGTTCTCCGGCTGGTGAGCGAGAAGGACGTGCATTCCTGATTGGCGGTAGCCTTTGTTTTGATGATTTTTGTCCTTCCATATTTCTCATCCATTCAAAATCCAAATATTGAAAGAATTCAGAGCATTTTTGCTCAAAATGTTCCACAAGTGAAAATTGCCAATTTCCACATTTTTCGCATAAAAAAAGAGCCATTCAAGTGAGATGTTCAACAGAAAAGTTCCTTATTTTTACCTTCCATCTGTTTATACTCCAGCTCATTCAGAACATCTTGGGACACTGTTGTGGTTATAGATTCCAGAAATGTCTACAATATTTGACATTTTCCGTGCCAATGTTTCGATGCAGACATTTTACGTTGACCTACTACTTCCATATTTCTCGAATGATTCAAACAATTTTAGCTTCCATTTCAAACTGTTAAGCTCGTTCAGGACAGCTAACGAACGACGTTCATTGATAAACTTTTTTTTTTTTTTTTCTGCTGTTCTGTTAAACACCGTCCTTTTCACTATCCATTATATAAATCCATTATATATGAAGCAGTTTGACTTGTTTGGGTTTTTGTTTGACAAACCTGGTGTTGTATATTGCATTGTATATTCATTAAATGTATTATGGTGAGAGTTTAAGCCTGGAAAGTTGAATGTGACAAAATATTGGAGATTTTTTTTTTTTTTTAAAGGAAATAAAAAAATTAAAAGCTTAATTTTTAGAAGATATCACCTTTTTGAAATTTATACTAAACCAGTTAAATACATTTTTATTTTATAACCACCTTAATTTTTATATGGATGAACAATTGAACATTTGACACACACAAAAAAAAAAAAAGTTTTCTATACAGAGCTCTGGTACCATAGATATGAACACGAGTAAGTAATTAACCTTCATTTGTATAGTGCCTTTCCCAGACAGAAGGTCACAAAGCGCTTCACAGTGTTAAAACCGCATACACAACATAGATGGTTTTATTTTTATTTTCTTGTGATTATTTTTTTGTTTGTGTTTTTTCATTTGCTGCTGTTTAGCTATTATTGTGACACTTTTGGGCAACTGGCATAATGTTAATGTGATGACAAAATGACACGCCTCTAATGTAATACAGTATAGCACAGAACCGGACCTTGGAAGTTTTTTTTTTTTTTTTTTTCCTTCTTCTTCTTGCTTTGACGTTGTTGATTGTGAAATGGTGAAAGGTGTCACTCCCCTCCCCTGTATTCCCGCCCATCATGTACCAGATAAATGTGGAGAGCATAACCCAACCTGGCTCACTTACTGTTCTGCCATTGGAGGTGATCAAATCTGCTCAGCAAGGTGGGTGCATGTGGTATTGAAGTTGCTATTGACTTTTGATCAATTATTACATACAGATCTTAGTGTTTAAATTGGCATGTATTAAAGAAACAAGAACAAATCGCTGCAATATTTTGGGTTTTACGGGCATTAAGTCTTTTTCTCGCCATACAGCACTCATAAGTTTACATACCCCTATTTAAAATTTCAAGTGTTACTGTACATATTGGGTCAATTGACAAAGGCTAAAACGACAAAAAACGTTCGTTATTCTTACGACGGGTATATTTCTATTTTCTAGCCTGTTTTCTAGTTGTCACATGCGCATTTTTTAAAAAGTGACAAACGGATGTTTGGCTTCTACTTTTTAAGAAGATCCTTGAATGCACCTTTGTGTAAACCAGTGTTTCTCAATTCCGCCCCCCCCCCCCCAGCCTGTTTTCCATGTCTCCCAATTGCAACGCAGGTGAGGATCGTTATCAGGCTTCTCCAGAGCTGGCTGATTAGCTGTCATTGGAATCAGATGCATTGGAAATTGGGAGACATGGAAAACAGGCTGGCTCGAGGGGCCTGAGGACCGGAATTGAGAAACACTGGTGTAAACATAAAATGTCATTGCAGTTGTGGCCGTCTGTGTTTGAAAGTCGTCTACAAGAGAATGTGGTGCATCATGAAAACTTTAGAAGGAAGAATCATAACTGTGCGGAAGGGCAACGACCAATTCGAGCTGTGTGCCCTCCACAAGCAGAACGGAACCAGGCACGGTATGCATCCATGAAATATGTGTCCATTATTTAATTGATTTTTTTTTTCTCTTCGGTAGAACAATCAATTGTAAAATGAAAATATTAGCTATAACTGCAGCCCAACTTCTGATGGCACGTTCCCTCCCAGACGCTAAGGTGAAGGTTCTTAAGGACGACCTCGAAGGCCAAGTGAGTTTGCTTTTCTGGCACAAGGATACACGCAGATGTTACAGGCTCACCGTGGAGGACTGCTCGGTCAAAGTAAGTCAAATGCGAATAATTTCCAAATTATTTATTATTTTCTTGTTTTTTTTTTGTCAATCTTTTTTATCGTAATATTTTTTATTGCCATATCACAACCTTGTTCTTACTATTTATTTTTGTAATATCACAGCTGTACATTATTCTATTCTTCATTCTCATAAAACCTTTAGTTTCCTCTTCTTGTAATATTACACATTTCTTCTTCAAAATTTGTGATTTTTTTGTTTTTTTCCGCCTTGTAAACAAAATACTCTTGGAAATGTAATTTTTAAGAATTCTTCTTAATTTAAGACTGCATTTTTCTGGTAACATGATGGCTTTCGTCTTGTAAAATTGTTCTCGCATTATTTTAATCTTATTCTGATTCACTTTATATATTTTCCAGGTAATACTTCTTGTCATATTACATTTTTTTTTTTTCTTGTTGAATTCATATTTTTTTCCCTTGTAAATTGTTGTCCCCTGGAAGAAATGTTTTTCTTGGGAAATCTTTGTTTTCTGAAATTGCTAAACCGTGTTAATATTGAATATGTGTTTATGCAGCTGATAGAATGGCAGGGGGACGATAACGACAATGTTTTCCCGGAAAATCTGCCCAGCTGCTGTCGTTTTGTCAAGATTAATGCGGACGGCAGCAAGTTGTACACCCTGAAGTCTGTGGACTCTGACCTGCGTCTGTGTGGCCAGGAGGGGGTGCTAACCCTCAGCAGTAATATCAACGACTTTCTGTTCCTTGTGGACGAGCAATGCTGAGAGAGAGAGAGGCTTTAGTTTAGAAAATGGGCCTTTGACTTCAAGTCTGGATGCAAACGTCCACTCTGGTATGGATCATGTAAATACATTTATCCTATAGACGCAAGAGAGATCACTTAACCCATGTCTTTCCTTCTGTTATCACTATAATGACAAATTCGGTGTCAAAGTGTACATTTTGGGGGTCTACGAATGCAATGCTTCACCGACAGACTACAATGTGACGTTGCTCTACAGTGGCAACCCCTTTGAAAACAGACTGTAAATGGTAAAACACAAATTACTGAAGTATAAAACTGAATAGTTTTTTTTTTTTTACATTCATAAGTGTTCAACGTAACTTAAAATAACCCAACATATGTGACAGCATGCCGCTATCTCCCTGCATGAAATTATACGGTGAACAACTGAACAGTATGGAATGCTTATGAAATTAGATTAAGCAAAATTGCGAGAAGGCAATATTTGTGTGTTTTGAGGACCAAAATAAAAAAAAAAACAATTTATCACTATCCATATCTGTCATTTTGTTGTTTACTTTCGCCTCGAACGCTTTCAGGTCGGAACTGCGAAAAGCCAATTGGGATAAGTCCGACTTCCGACCTTCCTTGATTGCAGCATTAAGCAAACGACCAATCACGGCTAAGAAGAGAGGATATCTGCTTACGTCATATTCCACAAACGAAACATTGATCACAATATTTAGAAGGTTTGGACAAGTACATGCATAGAACATGCATATTATTGCAAAGCACATGTTGGTGTTGATGCCACCTTCAACTCTAAAGTTTCCATTTAATTAGTAAGACGGTATATATTATATTTATAATTCAATTGAGAATTTGTGAATGCGTGTGTGAGAGAACAGGTGGCTGAATATAGGGCCGGTATCCCCCTTTTTTATTCACACGAGTGATGCATTAAATATCATTTAGATGGGCAGATGATCAAACCACAAAGGGGTGGAGCTTGTTTGAAATGTGACGAAGTGCGTGTGCGCGCGTGTGTTTGTTTGGGTGTGTGTGTAGGGGGGGCCTATTAAGCTGTGGTCATTAAGCCTGCGGATCTGGAGAGGTGAGCATATGGGACTGGAATAGATTGTTGACCAGAACAAAGGGACAGCCGGAGGCTCTGAGGTTTCACACCGTCTATTGTCAGGGGTTTGATATCATTTACTGATGGCCCATAAATCTTTTTTTTGTTCTGTCTTTTACACCTATCAGCCCATTGAACACTTTTGACAGCGGATAATTGATCAAATATAGCAAAAAACAAAACAAAACAATAGAATGGGTTCATAGCCTAGAAAGCATATCTCCACGCGGGGGAGCATTGAATGCATCAGCTTTTGTTCCATTTGCCACTGTAAATACTGTACAGTGAACACCAACTTTATGACGGTTCTTCATTAGAGCAGCTTTAAAGCATGTGGGGATAAAATTATTAGTTTTTTTTTTTTTTTTTTTAAATAAATATGGTCTCTCTGTATTGCGGATTTTTCACTTACTGAATTTATGCACTGTAGGGGCATAAATGCACTATATTGGAAGAAAATGAAAATCAATGCTATTAATAATAGCAATAATTCAATAAAAGTAAGCCAATTCAATTTGTGGTCGGGGACAGGAAGCGCCAGTTTGGTGTAGATGGACTCTCTTCTCCATTCAATGAGTGCAGCTTCAGTCCACGTCAAAAATATCCAGACCAAAGATAAACTGTCCCCTCTCTTTTACCCCCTCCCCCCAACCCCCCGTGTGTGGGACTCCCAACTTTTCCGTTATGTCGTCTTCACTCCCCCACTCGTCTGCCCGATTTCTCATCCTCCCCTCACCATCCTAACCTGACCTCTCATCACCCCCTCTTTCCTTCTCTTCATCTCTCCCCTCCTCCACCTTTCTCCTCCCCTCCTCATATATAAGAGCATTTGCTCCCCCGATGCCCCCTCACACACACTCAGTGTGTTTGCTGGGAAGGGGATAGTCCAGGGGACGCCAGGGGATTATTATACGGTCTAAGGCTGCCTGCAAAGGAGCTATTTTCATCACCGGGGATTCTAATAAAGGTAAAGTGGTTTTAATTATGCGGCAAGTAATGCCTATAATGCATTATGAATGTTTGATAAGTTATGTTACATTATATATGTTAGTTGAATACTCTAGAATGATAAAAATGTTGGAGGAGAGGTATATTATATTTCGTCTCAACACATTTGTATGTTTCGCCAATGTAATGTATTAATAAATCTAGTAAATAGTCTTTTTCTTACAGGCCTACATAGTCTTTTTTTTATTTTATTTTTTTTTCTCGATTTTATGGTTTTTAACTGTTTCATTGTAATTTGTTTTAACCCTCTGTAGCACTTTGAGATGTCTTTGAAATGTAAAATGCAAAGTAAAATGTTTTATTAATAATAATTTTTTTTTTATTTGAATTTTGATTCCAATCTTATGTTTTCATCATAAGTTCGTGCAACGATTTAATTTCAGTATTCCGTGTTTTTTTTTTTTTTTTTACAGTGTATTATTTTATTGTAATTAATAATAATTAGGGATGGGCGAGTACAGATACCAGTTGTTGGCATCAGGCCTGTTTTGTAATGTATGTATTTATTTATTTTTGAATTTAGAATTTTTTTGGATCAAAAGTACAGTGGTATCAGTAATCGGTATCATATTGGTGAGTACTCAAGAATTGAGTACCCATGCTATAAATAATGAGTCATTTGTTTTCAGTCTTTGTATTTTTATTTCAGTATTTCCTTATTTTGACTTTCTGCATTTTTTTTTTTTAATTTTGTATTTTTTTTTAATCTAAGTAAATTTTACTATACTTTCAGTATCTTAATATTTTAAGGTAGATTTAGTTGTGCATTCTATGTAATATTTGTAGGTGAAGTGTTTCTTTTTATATATTCAAAATTTCACATTTTTGAACTTTTTTTTTTTACAGATTTTTTTTACAGATTTTTTTTACATGACAATACTTTTTAATTGAAGTATCTTTTTAGTTGAATTTAAAGTCAATTTTAAGTTATATTTTGTGTTTAGTGTTTTTATTTTATAGTTAATATGTGCATTTGTTCAAGTGTTTATTTTGATATTGATATTTTAATTTCACATTTTACATTTATTTTCAAATCTGAAGAATTTTTTAAAGAGTTTTATTTTGAGTATCCCCTTGTTTGTATTTAAAATTTAGTATTTGCTCTTGTTTTGCCCCTCTCTTCAGCCTAACAAGCATCACAAGGAAACCATGAGCAGCAACTACAACGTCACTCTCTCTGGCCCGGCCCCCTGGGGCTTTAGGCTCCAAGGCGGAAAAGACTTCAACTTGCCCCTCACCATCTCCAGGGTAAGAACCCACCACCCCCCACCCCCGCTATTTATTGGACGCTAGAAGAACAATAAAACACATAACACATAGGCCCCGCCTCTTAAAGGCATATGCATGTAAACACTACAATATGTACAGTATTTTCTATACATGTTTAAAATATGTTTGAAAAGTGTATTTTAATAAATATGAATGACTTTAAAAGGGAGGGGTAAAACTATGAAATATAAATAGTCTTTGTGTATAACAGATTTTCACCTATCATGGGCGGGTCAAGAATGTGACCCATGATAAACTGGGTTTCACTGAATTTGAGGGATTTTTTTTTTTCCAAAGTGGATGCTATTTGAAACGGCTCCCAATGTGATAAAACACACATGCAGTTCTGATCCAAATTTACAAACGTTCCAACAAACGACTAAAATTGGCAGCATGCAGGCTAATGGCAACATGAGCCCGATGATGAACGACTGGTGCGCTCTAATTCCAGTGCCCCGCGGGGCCCCTTTGGGTTGCCATGTTGTGTTATTATTACTTTGGATGTGATACTTTTCCCACTAACTGAAGCCATGTGATTTTTCTTTTCATCTTTAAACCACAGTAGTGTTTATATTTGTTGCAAGGGGTTACAAAAAAATAACAGAACCTCTCGACATGTTAACTACTAGGCTTGCCATGCTGTATTGATGGATTTGACTAAATATCCATTATCGAATACGTATCGGGAAAATGTAAAAGCAATCAGTTGATTGCTTTTAAAAATATATATAATTTATGTTTCTGTACGTGTGTTTCCATCCCAGTGTGTATGAATATTGCTGTGCAATTTTACATTTTGACATTGTAATACATAATTACACACATGGTGACAGGCAGAAGAGGACACATGTCAAACATGATGAAACTAAAAGTCCATTTTTAAGATGAACTTTTCAAGAAAAGTGAAACATTATGAGGATAGGTTGGCCACTATAGCTGGCTGTCTTATTTCAACGTGTAAAAGGGCTTATATGCCAATCACAAAGCAACGACAGCTAGCTAGCGCTGCCTAGCCAACACAGCTAGCAAAAGAGGATAATATAGCATTTTTGGTGAGTATGATGCATTTTATTGAATGTTTTTAAGTTGTTGTCATGTTATTAGTGATTGTGAACTCGTATACAAAACCTTGTGTGGAGGTTTAGAGTTGATGGTAATGGAAGATAAAAGTTTATCTATGTTGCTATAATGGCTCCATCTCTCGCTCAACTATGCCACGCAAATTGCGTTTTGTATATTATTTTTGTGACATCATAGTGGTGTTAAGAGGTGGATTAGGTCACTTAAGAGTCAACTTCTTCTTCTTCTTCTTCTTCTTTTTTTTTTTTTTAATATACACTCACGCACACAAACTTACATGGTCTCCCAGGCGGCGAAGTGAACCCACGGCAACCGCCACCGAAGGCAAGTGACGGTTCCACCCAGAGCCCATTTGAGAGTCAACTGAAGGCTCCTTTCCAAAATGGACCGTACATCATTGCATTCTATGCTGCATAGATTTGAGACACTCAGTGCCGGATTCCCCGAGCGGTGAACCCCATTTTACATATATCGAATATCATTTTGACCAAAGTCATAATGAAAAATAAATCAAGCCTTGATTTGTGAAGTACTTTACGACATCTTGTGGATCATCGTTAAAAACCTCCTACGCGATAGCCAAGAACTTTTTGGATTTTCACGGACAAGGCCTCTTCGGCTGAAATGGAAATAGTCTGCCTTCCGTCTCGCCTAAATTTACACAGTGAATCATTATTTAAAAGTGCAGCCCATTTAAAGGATTCACTGCACACATGCGCACTAAAAACGATATGCCTCGGGGGAATGTGTGCATTTACTTTCTAAGAATAGTCTCATCATTTTACAGGTCAGCTTCCACAGCCACGCCCATCCATTAGGGTCGAGACGCTCTTTTGTTTGTCATCATTTCTGTAAGGTTTTTGCATATGGTGCACTGTATCCAACACATAAATAATATAGTAAGTACAGGAATAAAACCTTATAACATTTATTTATTTATTTATGTTTACATTGTCTTCTATCGTGTACATACGTACACAATATATAGTTATTATTCTTTAGTTTTCTGGGGAACTAGAAAATATTGAAAGTATTTCAACTAATTTCAATTGAGTTATGAGGGCACCAAACTAATCAAACTCGTAAGTGACAGATTGAGGGCTGTGGCCTAGTAGAGAGAGGAGGAAAATATTTTACCAAGTGGGCGGGATCAGTAAAATCATCTTATATAACTTAAAATAATTGCCGTCAATTATACGCAGATTATGGTGCTCGACTGTAATTATATTGTTCCAAATAATAATAATAATAATAATAATAATAATAATAACATGAATGCAAATGGAATGTTGCCACACTTTGCCTGTATGAATTCTGGACGTGTTATATCCACCTGTTTTACATATATATAGTTCCCAGAATGCATTGTGTGATGCAGTTAATTAAGTTATAAGGACGTTAATCCTTGTCATATGTGTTTATGTTACCAGTATTTTAATTTGTGTTGTATTTAACATGTTTATGTCGGTCTATAATTAAAAAAAAAAAAAAATAAATAAATCAATCAACACCACGTAACTTTAGGTTGTGTGTAAAATAATGACATCCAGGTTAATTCCATGTCCAAAGTTGCAATGTTCATTTGAGGATTGCTTGTGAAATTACAAATTTAAATGTTTTGATTGTGGCCAGCTGATTAATTGGTCCAATATTATTCTTTTTTTTTTTAACTTTACAAAATCCTCAGGCTGGATCCGGCCCGCGGGCTGTATGTTTGACACCCCTGGGCCTCGACATGTGACCGTCTCAGTGTCAGTTGTAGCCAACAGCAGCTCCTTGCGAGTGTTCTCATTTTGTATTTGGGTGATTGACTGTTTGTCCTGTTTAGCCGAAAGTGCAAGACCGTGACACTCCCTTCCCATATACAAAGCACCTTTCATTCTATTTTTTTTTTCACCTCAGTGACTCAGCATGATCTATTTGAAGCTTTCACGTAGCTCAATTATTGACTTTTGCAATATTTATTGGTGAAAGGCCAAAAAGTCTGATACATTTGTGGTCAGCAGGATTAGTTTGGCTTCCTGTGTGGTTGAGCGGATAGAACTCTGAAGCACGAACTATGTGGTCACGGGTTCGATACCGGCGGCAGTCACTTTCTTAAGGCAGCATGGTGAGAGAGTGGTTCGCACGTCTGTCTCCCAGTACTGATGATTCGGGTTCAAGTCCATGCTCCGGCCTTCCTGGGTGGAATTTGCATGTTCTCCCCGTGCATGCATGGGTCTTCTCCGGGTACTCCGGTCTCCTCCCACATTCCAAAAGACATGCATGGCAGGTTAATTGGGCGCTCCGAATTGTCCCTAGGTGTGCTTGTGAGTGCGATTCGTTGTTCATGTCTGTGTGCCCTGCGATTGGCTGAGAACCAGTCCAGGGTGTACCCCGCCTACTGCCCAAAGCCAGCTGAGATAGGCTCCAGCACCCCCCACGACCTTTGTAAGGAGTAAGCGGTCAAGAAAATGGATGGATGAAGGATTATTTTGGACCAGCCATTGAATCAAGCAAAACTCAAAACAATGGGAAAGTTCAAAGTGAAGTAAAGATTCTAGAAGAATTTAGATACTCAGACCTATTCATGTAAACTTCATACGTTCTGGGAAGAAAAAAAAAAAGGATATGCATGTTTAAAGTTGTTTAGTGAGCTCATCACAGACACATCTGTCCTGACCCGTATCGATGTCACACACCTGCTGCGCCCAAGCCAGAACGACTTGAAATACTTTTCACCTGTCAATTGTCGTTTTCAAACAGGTTTGCTTCTTTTCATGCAGGCAGAATTGAAGTTTTATGGATTTGAGTGACTGGTAAGTCTCTCAAATGAATAAAACTCACAACTACTGGTTATGGGTCGGTTTACTCTAAACACGGATCACTTTTACACATTCATAGTTTGATCTTGTACCATTGGTGGTATTGTGGTAAGCATAGCTGCTTTCCAAGCAGTTGACCCGGGTTTGATTTCCGGCCAATGCATAACTTTAAATACATCCATACATCCATTTTCTTGACCGCTTATTCCTCACAAGGGTCGCGGGGGTGCTGGAGCCTATCCCAGCTGGCTTCGGGCAGTTAAGTGGGGTACACCCTGAACTGGTCGATAGTTACAAACAAAATCTGACGTGGAAGAAGTCCTCCTCAGCTGTACATGGCACTATACACATCTGCAAAATCCTCTGCGTCAGAAAGAAATGTTTTTATTCACAAGTTGTTTTTTGTTAAATGAAATTTTATATATCAAAAGTATTATAGGTATCAATACTCAGTATTGGTGAGCACTCCTACAGGTAACATTTCTAATGATACTGGATTGATATAATTGGATCTTTATTTGTAGCAACAACCACATATTTTCTGTGGCTGTGTGTACATTCTTGATTTCTTAATGTGTTTTGGATAACCAAGAATTAGAAAATAATGCAAGCTAATTTTAACCTTTACACATACTAATCCTGTTTTTGTTCTAACTGTGGGGTGCGTTGAGTTTAAATTATTGTCAAATCAGAACCACTTCCTGCTGTCAGTGAATGCGTGGGTGATTTAATGTGTGTTGGAAAAATATAACTATAAATGGTCGGGGCCCACAGAGCATTAACACTAATCCTGGTCTCTTTTATTAGCCGTGCCCACGTGTCTTGTCTTGTCTTTAAACAGTACTCTAAATGTGTGTGAGAGATGATATTGCAAAAGGGTGCGGAAAAGCTGTAATTTCATATACCATATGCCTTTCTGTGGAAGCCATTGGATCAAATGGAATTTTTGCAAGAGGAGAAGTTAGCATCACTAAGATGTGTGTGGTCCTTTTTTCATTGTATCAAAAGAAACAAATGACCTCAATGCCATTTTGGACTCTCTCAGATCTTTTGTGTAGCTAAGAAATTCCAGAGCCACCCTTGCAACAGTACGTAAATGCTGATAAACGACATCAAACGCCAGCTTATGAACAGAATAGCGACTCTTTTTGCTGGTTTTGAGTGCAGTTCTTTGGTGTGGTAGAATATCGATACAGGGTGTAACATCCCACGCGTGTTACTGTCCACCCTCAGACTGCTGATAAGAAAGTAGTCTGGTTTGTATTACAGAGTGTTGCTTACATAACCTATAAGCTTGTATCTTGGTGCTAGACAGTGAAGGAAATGCTAGCATAATGCCCTTTCAAAATAAATGTTAATACAATTAATGTTATCATCTATAGGACATTACAGACATTGTTGTTATTTTCACTTTTTAAGAAAATGTCTTGGTTAAATGGTTACATTTTAGGATTCAAAGTAGAATTTTACATTTTAATAGACAAATATTTGTGAAATTATGATACATTTGTGAACATATTTTAAGTTTTTTGTGAAAGAACATAAATATTGTGTGTGCGGTTAGACTAGAGTGATTTGACATGTAAAATCAGAGTTTATTTGTGTAAATTAAATGGTATTTTTAAAAACAGAAAACTGTAAAATAAAAAGTGCAATTCCGTTATATTACAGTTTTGTATTTTTTGTTGTTTTTAACAGTGACTATATTTGCTCATGTAACACATCTTACATATGAGACCCATGTATTATGAAATAAATTGTAATGGTAACATTTCTAGATCCCAAAGTTTTTTTTTTGTTTTCAATAAAGAAAAAAAATCACACGGGATTGTATAAAAACATGAAAAAAAGACCATGTCAATAAATTGGTTTTGGAAAGTGGAATTGCTGTATATACTGTAGTATTTGTTTGTTGGCTATTTGCTCTGTGTGAGTGTGAGTGTCTGCGCTGTGTAAAAGAAAAAGAAAAGAAAAAGAGAATGAACTAACATTTCAAGGCATAAACTTTGATAGAATATATAATTGTATAGAATATAATATATAATAATATAATTGAAGTTGGAAAATTCAAAAAAAATATTTTCAGTTTAGATGTTGTGAAAGTATTGTGCCCCATCTTAAAGCTATAAATAAACGTATCAGCAAAATATTTTAAGGCAAACAAACTTGCTTGCTTTGCTGTGTCTACTAAACGTGTTGCTAGAAATGCTAATAATTTATGTTTTAATGTTGTTGCAACTTAAATGTTTTAGCGCACCCCCAAAATACAAGTTGTGCTTTTACTAGTGTGGGCGTAATTTGTGGCAAAGCAGCTTCCTGTGAGTGTTGTCATTTTCAATTTAGATAAATACAACACTGTAAGGCCACCATTAAAGGCAACAGTAAGCTGTGTCAAGTACGCATGCAAACCAAGACTTACATGGTGTTTGTCTAAAGACTATAAACCGGTTTGTTTTTGCATACCTCTCCATAAATCCAGCATCACCTTTTTAACAGGCCTTTTTAAAGGGTGCCATGGTATTCATGCTTTTAACTGGTTTGAGGCTCAATGGCTGTTTTGCTGGTGATTGAAAATATCATACCAAAGAGCCCTTATTGTACACCTATCAACTGTAAAAGGCAAACGTCTTAACCTACGTACGTGTTATAGGTGCTTTGGGATTCTGCTTTGGAAAGCTACTGGTTTATCCTGCATCACATTGTTGCACTTCAGCTGCTTTTATATTTGATCTTGGTCTTTTGCTCACCAATCCAAAGTTGTGATTGAATCGGTGAGGATTGATACCTTAGATATACCTGCAAGACGAATGCTCTGTCAGGTGTAAACCCATTTTAAAAATCAATTACCATATTGCAGAGGTGCTAACAATGAACTGCAATAAATTAGGGGAACTCTGTAGCTAATTTACCAATCCCGCCTTACACTCTATGAACAATTCTCAATCTAGTTTGAATTTTCAAGCCAAACCCATGAGTCAATCAAACAACTTACTTCTTTCATTTGCGCAGCTGAACGACGGCGGTAAAGCGGCCAAAAACGGCATCTCTATCGGAGACATGGTTCTGTCCATCGATGGAGTTGCTACTGAGGGGATGAACCACCTGGAGGCCCAGAACAAGATCAAGAACTGCACAGGCAACCTCAGCCTCACCCTGCAGAAGTAAGTCTTGAGGCCTCGACTATGTCATTGGGGGAAATGACAAGGATTTCACGTGTTGATGGAACTTGGAGCCATTCACGGCAATTTAAGTATGTGATCATGATGGGAAAGATATACAATCATGGATGGAGTACTGTACATTCTCACATTATTAGGTCTCACATACTATATGTGACTGATTGACTTGTTAGTTTTTTGAGTGTGTTTATTGTTGTGGGGATAATTCCTATTTGATTAAATCAGAAGATGACTAAGTCAGGTAATGTAAGCTTAAAGTAACTGGAGGGTGTTCTTACTGTTTGGAGAGAGCATTCAAAGAAATATCAGTCATTGATCACACAGATTCGTGTTTTTATTGGAACCACAAGGTGGTCCTAGTATCATTTTTATTAACACTGTGTGATCAAGCAGCCTGATTGGGGACAGATGGCTCCGACTTAGGAGCTTCCAGATTTCTTTGCTAGTAGTTGCTAGGGACTCACTGGCACCGCCAGACGAGAAGACATTCTGTGTATTCAAAGACGGTCAAGGCTTGGTCAACATCTGGACATAAGAGGGGTTTGCATGCGTCACGGAAAAGGGTGAGTTTGGTTTGCGACTTTTTTAGTTTTACGTGTTTTGTCATTTTTCGGCATTGCCCGTCCATTTTGATTGGGTTTGATTTTCACTGGATCAAGACAGCAAATGTCACAATAAGAACAAGAAGATAAATGATGTCATGTGGTGTGTGTATTTTAACAGCAGATAGGCTGTTATTTCTTTTTCAAATATAGAGGATGAGTTAGTGCGGGGAATGTGATGTTAAGGCTGGAAAACTGAGTAAGGATAACAATGAAAAGATGAATAGTAAAGCCTTAAAAGCTAGCTGACTACTATCCCTTCACCTGTTGATTAAAATTATGGAAATACAAACAATTGAATTGCTTCCTTGTCTAAGAAATTGAGGGTGTTAAAAGAGCATTCGATAGGAATTGCCGATATGAATACACTTTTATTTTGGTCTGTCCCAATAAACCAAAAGAAAAAAAAAAGAAGCTCTTACAAATTTGCCAACAAGCGTGACTCACAACGGCTTCCAAATTTAGGTTGAGCTTCAAATTGTATGAATTTAACTCCAAATTTAATGATCTTTGATCACAAATCACAACACCAAGAGCAATTAGCCAGTCTGCGGCGAGCTGGCTATTGCTAGCAGCAGCTAATATTAGCTGTCAATTCCACTATTGTCACTCATTGTTTTAGCTACCTACAGCTATTACTCTTTCACTTCAATAAGGTCTTTGTGCAACTTTCAAAATATTTGTGCCAACTTCCCAACTACATTGTTTGACTGTAACTACTAATTTAATGATCTTTGATCACGACGACACCTGGAGCAACTAGCCAGTCAGCGCTATCGCTAGCCGCTGACGTTAGCTGTCGATTTCACTATTGTCACTCATTGCTTTCGCTATACCTAGAGCTATTACTCTATTTTATTTCACATAAGATCCTTGCTTTATTTGTGTTGATTTCCAAACTGTACCAACCCCTGGAATACAGTAGGTAGGCTACCATTGTAGCCTACAAAGTGCTTATTATTTTTAGTAACACTCATCAGGCTTGCCAAATCAACACAAGAAAGGGCTTTGCAGTGAAAGTACAAAAAACAAACAAACAACCAAATGGGCATGCATAAATAAAAACACTAACGTTGATATAAAAGCACATTTACTTTATGCGCTTGCAAATGCCAGGCAGCAGGTGCCATAACATCAGTGTCCTAAATTTAGCTCACAAATAGAAAATAAATCTCTAAGACCTAATGATTTTTCTATTCTCACCCTCATTGTCATTCTAAATTCAATTTGATGAGATACTTAGAGTGAAAGCAGCTGCTGCTATCTTGTTACACTGATACACATGTGGCGCACATATGCCTGCAAATTAATAGTATACAGTGCTTGTTTTATAACCGCTGTTCAGCAACGTCGGTGTCTTACTAATAAACCACAACTTTAGTTGGTATTCGAACGTAGGGAAAAACGGCTTTAAAAAAAAAAATAAAAAAATAAAAAAAGACCAACAGGATGTACCCACTTGTGAATGGCAATACTTATTTCCCATTCGGCTTTAGTTGGCTCTCTTCTATTTACCATGCCACTTTACCCTTGCGTCACACTAGAAAGTTTTCCATGGAAGACATTCTGTGCAGCAATTAAATACATTAATTATTATCCAGTACTCATTAGAAGGATTTGTGAGCAAGTGCCTTGAGAGTCCCGTTGGTATCGTGAACTCGCATCATTTCGACAGCTTAATTGGGATGCTGAGCAAGGCAATTTTGACAGAAGGGTCCAAAGTCAAACGCTCACGGGGGACAATTTGAAGTTCAACTCAACACAAAAATATGCCTTGAAAGTTAAACAAAGACTGTCTTCAAATGGTGAGTAGTGTTATTTTGTTTACAATTGATTTGGTTGTGTTATACAGTTGTTCTTTTTTGACTTTGATGAGTAAGGATGTGAACATGTTATTTACAGGGGACATACAATATTGTGTAAAATTCACTTTTCAGTGTATACAAATGCTGGTACGTTGGCATGCCCCAACCTATGAGTTTTATGAGTTGCTTCCCTGATTTTTTGTACTTTGTGTTGCAAGCCAAAATTTGGTTTACAAGCTTTAGATATGAAGATTCTTCTGATTGAGGAAAAAAGAGCAATTACTGCTTTTTTTTTTTTCTTTTTCTTTTTTTTTTTAAAGAAGAGCTCTTGATATTGCTCGCCATTTTAGAGCATTATGACAGATTTTTCAGGATCCACATAATTTTGTGTTCTGTGACAATATAAGGGCTGAACCTACCTAAACAAAAAAGAGTTGATTCTGTCTTCTTTCACCAAGAAAAATAATGTATTTCTATTTTTAAGCCTTAAAAGCCCTGACAACCAGCTCAGAGGCCAACACTCTCATTTGAGGAAACCAATTTGATTTACTGTATATTTGTGTGACTCATTTGAGTGTGAGGTGCCCAAACTCGTTTGGCATCCAACGTGTTGCATCATAATCGACATGACATAAGCTAAAATTCATTGTCTAAGTGAAAGTGCCTTTTGTAGTTCGGTTGTCAGGTTAGGCTTGGTGGTGAAGTGATACAAGTGAAAATACAATGCACGTTGTCTTAATGTCACATTCACTTCTTTAGACTGGTCGGGTCTCAAGAATTGATCAAAGTGACTAGTGTTAAGTTCAGGGAGGCTAAAAAATATAGGAGGAAAGTTGGGAATCATTTTTTGGAGGTTCAACATAAATTGCCCTGGAATAGAGCAAACTAAGTATTACTTTGTTTCTTACCACCCTGCACTTCTGCTGTATTACTTGTAATGTGGTGCACTGAGTAAAATAAGTGTTCTTAGTCCTTATGTAAACACGAGGTTTTGTTATGTAAACACAATAAAAACTCATTGGTGCACCATGACAAATTAGCATTGCAATAGCGATCACACGTGATTGCTTACTGTTCATTAAGTCATGCACGCGACCTGCTCCCGATCACACACGTATGCGTGAGCGTGTGTGTGTACAGCTCTCAAACTGACAGCTGCTTGAGTTATTTTTGCGTCCAGAAATTTGGCGTGCCCTCGTCCCCAGCGAGGGGTTCTCTTTGGGTAGTTGATGTCGGGTTGGGGTGTATGCTTTCATTTTGTTGACATTGTGTTCTCAGAATAGAGACGGCAAGATCCATGGGTTGCTTTTGCAGTCCGTACTTGAAGCCAATCGCTTTTCCATGTGAGACGGTCGTGTGTGTCATGCACGTGCGCTGGACATGCCGCTTGGCCATCGTCCTCTCGGGTTGGCTTGTATTGTCAAGCCGAGTAAAGCAGAGTTTGATGGATTGGGATCTTTCACAGTCAGTTTATGCCATTTGGTTGCTGGTCCTTGATGCGTTGTCATTCACCCAAAAGTAAACTTTCTTTTAATACAACCATAATCACATCAACAATTTTAGAAACCGTTGACAAAAACACAACATAACAGCACAGAACTGTGCCACTCATTTGGAGCAGTTCCAAACCAGCTGACTTTGTGCAAGAAGCAGAGTTCACCCTTGACTGGTCACCAGCCAATCACAGGGCACGTGGGAGGATAACCTACAGTCGCACAGGAAGAACATGTAAAACTTTTGCAGGAAGGTCGGAGGCCAAGATTTGACCCCCAACCTCAGAACTGTGAAGCTGACATTCTAATTAATCACTTGGCAGGCTGTGCCACATGACAAAAAGCATACAAATAAAATATGTCATGCTCAATAGAGATGCTGGCCACACGACAACACAGAGGCTGAAATTTGATTGGACCAAAAAAAAAAAAAAAATCCAACATCCACATACAGGAAGTAGTGCTGCCAAAAACAACGAACTTTAAGGTTCCATCATTTTTTACTCAAAAGGAACAAATCACTGTTCACCAATCAATGGATCTCAATGGATCCGTTGTTTTCATACTCTTTGCCATTTTACACTATTAAGGTGAATCGAAAGCCTCCATCTTAGACATTTTTTACAATTGTATACTTCCATCCTCATCTCAATCACGCACCTTTGATAAGAACTAAAAATTAAAATCAATGATTTGCGTTGAGAGGATGGTCAACAAATTAAAGTTGTATCTCAAGGCTGGCACCACTGTATTTAAGTTACCACTTCACACAGGCTGTGACACTTTTTCCTATAGCTTCTAGCAATTCCCATCCCTTTGCAAGCCCACCCCAGCAGCTGCCGTCGTCACTTACTCGTCACGGTTGCTTGCCAGTGATGTTCCACAGCCAAAGCTCCTCACCTGTCTGTGTCCTTCACGAGGCTGCAGTATTCGCCAAAGATCATCTCAAACCCCGTCGCCGTCGCTTTTGGCCTGGCTCGTCGTATTTGCCAGTACTATCCTAATACCGGGAGAATGTTGCCGCATTTAGACACACCTGCCGCTGCCCGTCTTTTGCAAATCGCTTGTTTTTGCATGTTTATCACAGGGGATATGTTGCAGGCACACCCACAATACAGGAGAAAATCTGCAATGAAGAGAGATCAACTTATTGAAAAACTAGGGGTGTCAAAATTTGTGTTAATTATGAGTTCATTTAAAGTTCCTGTAACGGCACTAATTTTTTAACGCACAATTCATGACCGCCCCTTTCTTGGAAAAATGAACCGCGTTATAGCGAGGGAACACTGTACTGGGGGAATTCCAGTGGCAACGCAACAGACACATCCAAGTAAAAATTTAGCAGTAATACATTTAATTATAATGCATATTTTTGTGGAGACTGGGAGCAAGTTGTATTTTACAATTTTAAAAATGTGCAGAATTTCACAAGTTACTTGGTTAAAGATTAGATAGCTCTTTATATGAAAACTGCACTCAGCTGTCACCATTGTCTTAAAAAAAATGCAATTATGCCATCTAGTGGCAAAATAATTGCCTCAACACAAATCAATATCACACTCGTTTTTTTTCAGTACATCTTTTGAATTTAACTCAATTTTATGAATTATGAATTTACTATATCAATTACTAAAATATGGTGCCATATTTCTATTAGTATAACTTTTTCCACCTTTATGTTAACAAAAGTATGAAAACTTAGAAAAAATATTTTATTGTACAGTTACAACAAATATTAAATTTGCGATTAATCGTGAGTGAACTGTTGAAGTCATGCAATTAAATTACAATTAAAGAAATTATCGCCTGACACCCCTATAACAAACATACTGAAATGTGTTAAATGACACTTTATTAAGTATACCTTAGCATCTGTTCTGACTAAATGATAGAGATCGTATAACATCACTTTAAGGAAACGAAAAGAAGTCTCTGGCTCTCAGTTCTTCAAATGAGAGGAAAAGTGTGCTTGCTTCCAGCTGTTTATTTGTCACTACTACCTGAAGTATATTGTAAACATCTATAAAACAAATAAAAGAGAAATCAATTATGTATATTTAAACTCAACTCAACTCAACTCAAGTTTATTTAAAGCCCATAATGATCAATCAAACTATAGTCCACTAGTTTAATGGTAAATTGTAATTAAAAAGGAATAAATAGGCTAATAGAAATGAGCATAAATGTTATAGTGGGCCTAGAACTATGATCCACAACATAGGCAAAAAGTCTCATGCGCAAACAGCTCTTCTTTTTTTCTAATGTATCGTTCTGTAAACTAAAACCAGGCCAGTCAGTCATGATAAATGATTGCCAAACACACAGCTGCAACTTTGTGAAGGATCGAATGGGATGTGCTGCAGAGAATAATAAAACACTGACTCCTCGCAACTACTTAGTAATGACGATAAATGAGTTTGGGGCTGACAAGACGAGCCTGACCTAAACAACACACTCAGAGGTTTTGTTCCAAAGCAAATAATCTAGTAATTAATTATAGCTTTAAAATATATCATGATCAACCCACACTTTACTTTCCAAATTCTCAAGATCGATATACATGATAATTAGCTTCATTATTAGCTTAGCATGGATTACATGACTTCACGTCATGAGCCATAAAAATGGTAATATTGAGAAAAGATCCCCAACTCACACGGGGCGAGTTGTTTTGTTGTGTTGCTGCGTTGCGGTAGTCGGCAAAAAAAGGCACTTAGCATGGTTAGCCACAGGAAAATTGGCACAAATGAAATGCAACATGTTTTATTACAGTCATAAAGCTTTCTAAGCTAGACGACATGTGCTACCAATCAAATATTTTACAGGATTAAGTGCATTTCTCGTTAGGTATTGTTATTAATGTTGATGACCTATTGATATCAGGTATGGACAAAAAAAACAAAATAACAAACTGTTGTCTTCATGAAACCTTCATTGTCTTTTACACATTTAGTACCTACTGGTGGAGCCGTCATTTTAGAGCTTATATGGAGCCGATGGTCTAATTAAACCCACTTGGATGCTGCTAAAAGCACTTGGATATTCTCATGCAGTTTGCCCCTCCCCCAATTACGGCCCCGGAATCTGCAATAATTAGTTAGCCTTCAAGGCAGGGATGCTTTTCCTGCATAGAGCGTTACCCACTCTTTAAAGCACAACCATGTGATAAAATAAATCTACTATGATATCTGCATTTTTGTGTTCTCTTGTCCTGTCTTTTCTGGCTGGGACATTCCCCAAAGCAATTCTTTTGTTATTTAAAGAGCCAGCTTCGAAGGTTTTGGGCCCAGCTGGACTGATATTTGGAATTATACATGGTCCATGGTGTTTAAGCAGCTGTGCTACACCATCCATGCTCCGTTGACTGATTCATGTACTAACCTCCAAGTTCAAGCCGCCTTTATCATCAACACGCAAACTAATTTGGTGGTGGAACACATGTGGCAATGATTGGTCCTCCTGGCACTCTCTGCTCATCACGTTGGTCTGTCTGCTTCAAATTAAGGTAGAACCAAAAAAAAAAAAATCCTTGAAGTTTTTTAGAACAGCAAAAAAGGCCAGAAAATCATCCATAACATGTCTGCATACTGTACAATCCAGATGGCCTTTTTCAATGGATTATGTATGAAGTATGAATAATATAAAACAACTTACCTATAGCAAAATTGATTGTTGGCCATAACGTATTTATAATCTTCGAATATAATACAAGCGCAGTTTGTCCTCAAACACGCATAATCACTCAAAAGTACAAGTGGACTTTTACAAGCGTGTTTGTTTATGATGTGCATATGTTTGGATGTGTGCATGTCAACTAGCAGGTTTCTTACTTTCTTAAACAAAACATCAACTCACTTTTTCCGGAGAAGTCATTGTAAGACAAAATGTAATATATTGAACACCAAATACAATTTGGATTTACAATTTTGGCCAGATTTGTAAACTCACTGAGTAAAATTACAACCAGTTTGTAGAAGATTAAGGATATAGGCAAGGTAACAAAAATGCAAAAAATAAAATTGCTCGTATATTGTGCGAAAGTCATACATTTATTGACATTTAAAATGAAAAAAACTTCAAGCAGTTTTGAATAATCTCCAGGTTATGGATGTTTGCAGTATGTGATTTTTCTGTGTAGCTCTGTCCTCTTTTCGCAAATCATCTTTATTCTTAGTACTTTGCAATTCATACTTACTCTCCGATGTAATGCAATGCAGTAAAAAAAAAAAAAAAATTGAGTTAGTAATGCACTTTTATTTGTTTATTGAACAGCACAAACTGTCAAACATCCATCCATCCATCCATCCATCCATCCATTTTCTTGACCGCTTATTCCTCACAAGGGTCACGGGGGCTGCTGGCGCCTATCTCAGCTGGCTCTGGGCAGTAGGCGGGGGACACCCTGGACTGGTTGCCAACCAATCGCAGGGCACACAGAGACGAACAACCATCCACACTCACACGCACACCTAGGGACAATTCGGAGCGCCCAATTAACCTGCCATGCATGTCTTTGGAATGTGGGAGGAGACCGGAGTACCCGGAAAAGACCCACGCGGGCACGGGGAGAACATGCAAACTCCACCCAGGAAGGTCCGAGCCTGGACTCGAACCGGAGACCTCAGAACTGGGAAGCGGACGTGCTAACCACTCGACTACCGTGCCACCCCACTGTCAAGCACAGAAATACAAAATAAGAATACTCTCAAACAGCTGCTGAAGGCCACAGCTGACACCCAGGTGCTTACACATACACGGAAATGACGATCGATCCATCTGAAATCGAGAAGTCTTTAACCGAAACGGCGAGAGGTTTAAAAAGCATCAATATTATAATGGCTATAGTAGGACCAACACAATATTAGTAATTCCCTACATTACTGACATGACTCTTCTTGCTAGCCTTTTAATTATCTCCAAGGTAGTCCCCCTCCCTTGCAAACAAAACAAACATCTGCGAAGCCTCACTAAAGCCTTTCTGGGTAACGTGATGAGGACACACGATGAAGTGTCGTCACCATTTCAAAGCGATGCTAGAATAGCCACAAAACGCAGGCACACAAGCAGACGTATTGCTTTCTTATAGAAGATCAAATTAACAGTTGCTTGGCAGATAACGCGCAAACGGGACGGAATGAAAAGTCTTCAACAATTTAATTAAAGCCTTCCTTGGTGTGGTACATACCAGAGGACCTTGGTACATATTTCCATTGGGTGTTCAAGAGGTATGAATGTCACGCCTGTCAAGCGTCGCATTGTCACCGTCTGTATCGCGTCCACTTACTCTCTTGGTTCGCATGCATTTGAGTTATGGACAAACATTCTATGTTGTAAAGTATCTGATAAAGTGTGTGTGTGAGAGCCCATTGTTTCTCAACAGAGAGGCTCAACCTTGGTATACTGAGTGTTTATTGTATAGGATATACTGTACAAATAGCAAATCTTTTCCAAGCTTCCCTTAGTGTTGACAGACAAATTTAGGAAAAGATTATCCGAGGTGGTGAAAAGTCTGACACACAAATCCCAGTCATAAAGTAAAACAGTAGGTTTGTTTTCGGGAAGTCTGAAAGGTATCTCATGTGTCTTATCACAGACTAATAAATATAAATCAATGTTGTTAATGCACATTGGGTGTCGTAAGATTGGGGGAAACCCATGTATGTGGTTCTAGAATACACGTATGAGACTGACATGTGAATCAGCCTGTCTACGAACTGACTTCAGTGAACCCCCATTTACTGCGGTAGATATGTTCTAGAAACACCCACGATAGGTAAAGTCTGAGAATGAGAATATCTTCTATAAATATATATCTTCTATAAATAGTATCATTTGTTTAGAAAAATTACGTGTACCTCTGCAGAGTAGCTAACACTCACTGCATACTCTGACAAATGAAAGCACCACTGCCACCTACTGTTGTGGATGTGAAATTACACTTTATTTTAAAAAATATGTTGATATTTAATATTTGATTTTACATGACTGAGTGCCATCATCCACTTTTCCTGTTGGGGAGTTCACAAATCTTGTTGAATAATCCTCTGACAGAATCCTCTGCCCACTCAAAATAGGATTCTAGCAGTTTCCAGGAAGTGTGACAGCACAGACGGACCAGTCTGGTTGCTTTATGGCATGCCAAGATTTAGCCGCCCCGACTCTTAACATTACTTATCACTTATCTCACGGTGAAATAACTCACTGGCAAGTAACAGGGCAGGACATTTCCAGAAGGGCTCGCTCTCGTCGGAATGCAGCGACTCCTCTTCAGTTACCAGCCTGTTTGAATTCAGTTAGGCCTTAATGCAATGGATAACACCATCTCATATACAGTGGTACCTTGAGTTATAAGTACTCATACTTTATCAAGTTACGAGCTGTTGCTGTCAGGTTTTTGCTTTGTAAAAAAAAATTTGCGCAATTCCAGTGTACAGTAATGCCGTCACATGTGGGCAAGGAGAGCCATAGTCTGCTGTAGGCCACAATTTTCACCCAGACACTCACACTGAAATATCTGGCCAACCTGGAGGGGATTCATGACATTTCAATAGGGAACATTGATTTGATAGCCATGCAAATTGAATCACGGAGCAGATTAAACTTGTAAGTCAAGGTACGTGAATGTGCCCTGGCTTTTTGAGTGTTTCCTCAGGCGACCTTTGGAGGCGCATGTGGCCTTAAGTGGTGTCGACGATATCAGGGAGTAGAGTGTCACATTGACGGAAGCCTTCCACGACTAAAAATAGCTGCCTTGAAAGCATGCATATTGTACATAGGGAGGACAGTTTGCAGCTCGTGTTTTTATGCTATGGCAAGTAGCGAGATCAGCTTGAAATGACGGCCTTCTTCTATCTTTTCAGAGTCGCCTCCAAACCTCCTCCAGTGGCACCCAAGGTATGATCACAATATTTATCATCATTTTCAGGGTGAATCACAAAATAGTTGCTTATGAAGGCCCTGCCTGACACACCAGGTGACACTCAGTCCAGATATGCAGATATGATAGTGGGTACTTTTTCCTCAAATAGTCACCATCCTTTTTCGTTCGTCATCGACACCTTAATTTTCTCATTAGGAAATTCAATTGGATTCAAAATTTTTATATCATTCTTCAAAAAAGAAATAAAAGGGAACAGAAAGAAGTGAAACTTGTGATATTTGACCCTGATTTAAAAAAAAATGCAACAATAATAATAATAATACTCATCATCATCATCATCATCATCATCAAAACAAAATAAATGACAGTAAGTTAAATAAAATAAAATGAATTCAGTTCTATGACAACATACATAGTTCACACAAAATATTGAAATGTTGAGCAGCTGAGCCCATACAAACTCATTTTCTAAGAAAATCAGCAGCAACAAAGTGCTTAAGAGTCTCTCAGATGATCACCCAAGATGAGTTCCCTTGCAGTGTTGCACACGACCTGACATTATGGAAACAATGGGCCCTCTTTCTCTTTGCACTCAGGCGTTAAAACACATCTTCATTTTCATACCAGTGCAAGCCTAGTTTTCTTTTACTTGCCCCTGGCGCACCTGTATATTTGCTGGCTGAGAGTAGACAAAATTTTAGACCAGCTGAAAGCAGATCTAAGTTGTGGCGCAGTTGGTGTTATTTTGTGGATATCATTGTACTGTATTTCATTCATAAATATGACTGGAGGCATGCATCGAATCCTCTGAATGATTGCATAGATCAATTCATCGAACACATTAATATTATTATTATTGTGGTTATTATTGCTATAACCATCATCATCATCATCATCATCTTTAGTCTACTTTTTAAATAAAATTGGTCTCCTTGGTCGCCGCGTGGCAATTGAAGGGAGGTCAACACAGACGCGAACCATCAGAATGGAACGCGGCCTTCAAGTGCTCACTTGACACTCGTGATCTGTGATCGCTTTGGCCAACTTTACATCATCCGCAAGTGGAGATGTTCTTGCAGTTCCTCCGAAACATATTTTGCATACGTCAATGGACTCCAGCCTGTCATGTGCTAAATTTAAAGGGAATGAGATTTGCCGCTTTCATTAGCCGGGAAGATGTGCTAACACCCACAAAAGTGTTTATCTGAGACTACCAAAATAAAGACAACTCAGTTTAGACGTCACTTTTTGGCACTTTGCGCTGTGTGTGAATACAGTATAAGGCCCAATGTTTTTAATTCCGATTAAAGTTGCACGGAAAACTGTGTGACTCAAATGTTTTGCCCCGTCTGCTTCAATGACGTAAATTGGAATATGCAGGTAACATTCTCCAACATAAAGGCCTTCTTCTGAATAGACTTTTCCCTCCATCAGCAACTATTTATGGAAGTACAATATTCAAATTATTAAAAGACTTTTGACCACAAATATATTGGATATGTCATACAAGTCAAACACAATGCTAGTTATGACACATCTGTGATGCGCCACCATGACTTGGTTACACACTTGACTTCACTTCACTTCACTTTATTGAACTGTCCCATGTAGGACGGTTTTGTTCTACTTTGCGTGAATAAATAACTGAAGCATCATCGGAAATAATAAATGAGTCATCTGGAGTGTCAGGCTATGACTGCTCAGAAATGTTGCAATGCCGTGTGAAATGTTGCTTTTCTGTATATTGCATGAATGCCACTCCCACCTTGTGGAATGCAGTTTGCCATGCTGGATGCCTTTGTGCCCGTTTGGTATATCTCCTATTTTTCATGGTGGATAGGTTCCAGACCCACGCGCTATAGGTGAAACTCTGCACTATAACGAAAGCAGGCCGTCATCCTCGATATTTGCAAATTATATGATATATTTTGTAGTTTCAGTTTCTCTTACACACTCTCATCCCCCTGCCCAATGAAAGTAAAATGGGTGCAAAAGTGACACATACCTGAGGATATGCCCATATATGGAATACACATATACGTAACTGCATATTTGTACCCGTACACCACAAGGCGTAATTCAAGATTCATAGTCATAAAAATAACATAACCATACCATGGGAATATTAGTATCAGTACTTTCCCATCCCGAATGGTAGAATGCATTGCCTGGCACCAACTGTCAACATCACAGTCTGCCCTAACGACAGTTACTAATGTAAACAGATGGTTCTAAGAAGCAAACAACTGTATTACTTCATCTTTTCAAATTCTTTTTCAAAGATGTCAGACAGACCAATAGTATCAGTTTGTGAATAAACAAGAAATTGGCCCCACCTTGTGAAGATTTATTTAGTTAGGTCATTGTCCTGTCTAATGGAAAAGCACTATAGTGAATTCTGACTTTAAAGTGAGAATTCTGACGTTAATCTCAGAATTCTGATTTTTAAAATGATAATATTGACTTACTACAATTCTGCCTTTAAAGTGAGTATTCTAGAATAAAGTGAGAATGCTGATATTAAAGTCAGAATTCTCTTTAAATCACTGAGGCTAAGCCATTTGGCTTTGATACCATCTAGCCCCATAGGGCAGCCAATTGGCTGGATTAGTTTTCGCTAATATCCTAGCCCAAGTGTGAAAAGACAAATGCTTATTTTTGAAATCTGAAGTCAGCTCTTTCTTCAACTATTCAAATTATTTTAAAAATAGGTCTAGAAACAAGAAATGCTTTCAATATTCCAATGCTTTTATTTACCACAGTTTGACGTTTTAGTACAGATTTGATCAGTAATTGTGGAAGTTTATCGGACGATAATTGGCACTGTTACACCTCCTTTCTATATTTGCTACATGTATAATTCTATTGATCAAAACAACACACTGTTGCATGCTGGATTGTTTAGCCCTTATTTTGTGAAAATGATCACATCTTATGTGTTCATCAGACCATGTGGTGTTGTAGCTGTTGATCATCAATTATTTGCTGAAAAAGCCCTCAGTAATATTTCTACTTTTGTGATCACAGTGGAAAATTGTTTTATCCTCCTCTGTTTTTAGGAAAAGGTCAAAAAATGTGTTTTGTATTTCTTGCTGAGATTTATTGCTTGTGCATACACATGATTCAAACAAATTTTGCAATTAAATATAAATGGCTGAAATTAAATATAGACACAAATAAAAATATATATTTTTGACATCTGAAGTGAAGTATTGTAAAAAAAAATAAATAAAAAAGATCTAGAAAGAAGAAAATGCTTTCAGTACTTCAATGCTTTTATTTACGAAAGTTTGACGTTTTATTACAGATTTGATCAAGAATTGTGGAAGTTATATGAGCATAAGTGGCACTGCTACACCTCTTTTCTGCATATGTGACTGGATTATGTGCTGGGTGCAGCTGCTGCTCACTCAATCATGTGGTGACAAAGAACTCATTGAATATTCAGTTCACTTGCAAAGAGGTCGTTATTTAGCAGGGTGTGCCTGGAAGCCGCTAATCTGGCAGGTAATGGCTGCATTTGTAAAACAAAGGTGCCTAGTTGTAGGCCACTGGGTTGTTGATACACAAAACACAGTGCCATTTGGCTCACTTCTGGGGACTGGGGAGGGGTAAGGAAAACCCTGGGTTTGAAGTGTTAAAGTCAGAAATATGTCTTTAAAGTGAGAATTCTGACGTTAATCTCAGAATTCTAATTTTTAAAATGAGGATAGTGACTTACTCAATACAATTCTGACTTTAAAGTGAGAATGCTGATATTAAAGTCAGAATTCTCACTTTAAAGTCAGAAATATGACTTTAAAGTGATAATTCTGAGAATAAAGTGAGAATCCTGCCAATCTTTCTTTTCTGGCCCTAACTATCTTCCGAGAAACTTTTTCCAACTGGTACAACCTCACTGAATGAGCACCAACGAGGCTTCAGTGACTGCCATGTGTGTGCTGTGCTGTGTGTATTTGCATGCCAGGTGAACAGATGTGACATCATAAAACCCGTGGCCGTCACACATCCCCCTCCCCCACCCAACAAAACCCCCAGACCTTACGAGGACTGCGGGTCAGACCCTTCCTCACTGCCCTGCTCGGCCGCCTTCATCCCGTCCCCGTCGTCCGCCTTCACCCCCGCCACCTCGCACCCTCATCTTCCTTCCTCGTCCCCCGTGGGCCCACCCCAGCCGTCCGTGTACAACACGCCCATCCACCTCTACTCCACCGAGAACGCCTGTGAGGTGGCCATGGGGCAAAGGCGAGGCCTATTTGAGAATCAGGGTGGACAAGCTTTTAATGGGTGAGTGGTGCAAGACACAAGTCAATTCAATCAATCGTGAGCCAGGTCCGAGGTTTGGTGGCGGTGGGGTGCATGTAAAATGCCTGCAGGTGTCCTTTCTTCAGAGCCGGCCCAGGATAAACAAACTAAGCACCCACTCAAGAGCAGTTAACAGTCAAAAGAGCCTGGAGAATTAAAGTAATACAAAGTACAGTAATGTGAAAACAAAATTATTTTTTTTACATTTGTTACCTTAATTCAGGTACCGGTACGTTTTTAAGGTACCTTGAGCCGAATTTCGATCCACCTTTCTGCATTATACAGGTAGCCAAGACGTTCACTGTCATGATACGGATTTGGATGGATCCAATGGCAGAGAAAAATGACATGACAAGGAATGACAGAAATGAGAAGAACTTTATTGACCAGACTGAACGTGGGAAGACTGGGCATGGCGTAGAGTTGACTTGGCGTGGCGTGATGACTTAGCGTGACATAACGGGAAGACTTGACATGGCATGAAGACTAGAGGAGACGCAGAGAAAACTAGACAAAGAGAACGTAACCAGACGTAGCGAAACTCGACGTAACCAAAACGTAAATAAACTTCACTAGACGTAACAAAGCTACCACTAAGCTTGGCTCACAAAACCAGACAAGGTATCTACTAGGGGTGTGAATTGCCTAGTACCTGACGATTCGATTCGTATCACGATTCACAGGTCACGATTCGATTCGATACCGATTAATCCCGATACGAATTTATAAGTCGATTGTTGCGATTTTTTTTCATTCAAATTTAGAAAATACTAATCAGCAAGCTTGTAGAGTGTAAGATTTATATGAAAATGTATTATTTATTTATCTGAAATTTCAGTCTTATAGAGGTTGTAATCTGTTTCATGTTTGAACAGCATTCAAATAAAATATTAAGGCTTAATGTTCCGTTCATATAACATTCTTCCATGCTCAAGGTGTGAATCCTAACCCGAAGTCAGACATTTTGTTGAATATTTTTCTATTAAAAATGGAAGTTTAAAAATCGATTCACAAAAAAAAAAAAAAGGCAATGATGATAAGACGTTGAATCGGTAAGACTACCGAATGAACAATTCTAAGCTCTAAAAAATAAATAAATAAAAAATAAAAAAAAAAAAAAATCGATTTTTTTTTTATTGAATCGATTCGAGAATCGCGCGATGTAGTATCGCCGAATCGATTTTTTTTAAACACCCCTAGTATCTACTATACAAACAACATACAATGCTCCTACACCAGCGTGAAACAAACACCACTCCCAACACGAGACGATAACCAGACACACCTGGGAAACACAGCAGGCAGAGGGCACTAATTAGGTCACACAAAGGGGAGGGGGAGACACACACAGGTGGACGAGGTTAACAGTGACCAGACTAGGGGAGACAAAACTGGACAAAAGACAACACAAACACCCAAAACCAAACTAAAACTTAACCACCCAAAACCGAAACATGACACTCACACCAGGAGCGGCACAATGTCCATTGAAATGAAGCAAAAGATATGGCAAGAACTGTTTAATTATTAATAACAGTCGATTTTATAATATCATTGTTATGTTTTTTGTAACATTCAATACTATAAAGTGATATTATCTTCTTAGAATACGAAAAACAAACGTTTTTTTTCTTTAATGGCTTACTGCCATCTCCATTGATTTAAATGGGGAAAAACTATTTGAGATATGAATGTTTTGAGTTATGAGTGTGGTCCAGGGAAAAATTAAAATTGTGTCTCAAGCCACCACTGTATTTGCTTGAGATATTATTTACCTTACATAACTTTTTAGTTTTGTTTATTTCATAAAGTAGAAAATTATGTAAAACAAATAATTTATTTTCACATATTTTATTTTATTTATTTTACATAATTTTGTACAGCTCTATTGTTTTGTCACTACAAATTAATTTTGCACATTGCAGTTTTTTTTTGTTTGTTTTTTTACAATCAACCAGTTGAAACTTGTTGAAGAGTTGAACTGTTTTATTTATGTTGCTTTTAGTAACCTGGGATTTTTTTCTAGTATTACACTTGTGCTTATCGCTTGTAATGTATAAATCAACTCCAGTCAACTCTTGTAGCTGAACGGGCTACCTTTTGAGATTAAAAACCATTCAACCAGGAACTGTCATGGTTGCTTGGCAGGCTTGGGCCGGCTCAGCATGTTTTGAGAACTGTTTTGAGTTGTCCGTCACTGTCTGACTATTTTTGCCCCCTTTCAATATGTTTTTTCCCCCCCTTCTTTTCAGACGACAGCAGCTCCTCTGGTTACAAAGTTAGTTTCTGATGCATGCCCAAATACATGGTTGTCTTGACAAACATCTTTGGAGCTGTGTTTAAATTAAAAATACTGTATTTCATCAAAATGGTTGCCTCCCCCCCATTGGCCACCATTTGTTGAAATATGGTATATAATACAAACGTATGCATTTCCTGTTTGTTACAAACATGTTTAGTGTGCAGTTCAGGAAGACCCATTAACTTAATGAATGTGGCACTTAACACACTTACACATGCATGCACATAGCTGTCAGCTTCCTCCCACATGATGAGAATGAGTGAATAGGTCGCTTGCACATGTCGTCACTTCCGCCTCGGATTTCTCGTAGTCGCCATGCTGGGTGGCCTCCATTTACGTAGCGATTCGGTCTAACACGTATCTATCACGTTTGTTTTCTGCGTTTAAAATGGTACATTGTTGCTGCATCGTTGGCTGTTCGAACAAAGCCAAGGGGGAAAATGGTCGGTCTTTTTTCCGAATTCCGAAAATAATTAGGAACCAGGGCCTGGAGACAGAGGAGTGCGGACTCCGGAGGGAAGTCGTTACTTTGGGCTCGTGTGTGCAGCGATCACTTTGTGAGCGGTAAGCTTGTTTACCTGTATTTAATGCATGAGGATTAATAACGTTTCGACCGCCCATATATGGGCAAGTTGCTTATGTTTTGGATTCATGAGCAAGCAAGTTCGGTAGTACAAGCTGGCTAGCGGACGTTAGCCGAAAGCTAACATCGAACATTTTCACCCAAGTAGTGACAGTGCAAAGTGTTTACTGCTGAAATTGGATTGATTAGTCTTGGGCTTTTAATGCCGATAACATGTTTTTTTGGTGGCAAAATGTAAACTTGGAAAAAAAAGAGACAGAAGGGGCTGATGCAAGAAAACAGACCCCCGGGGGTGATGCCACAAAACAGACCCCCGCTAGCCTACACATCATGCTAAAGAACTTATTCACGGCCACCCTACTGCGGTAAAATAACCAGTCTTTCCATATTTTATTTGTTTAAATATTTGTTTATTTTAACAGGTCGCCCTGCGCCAGTTTTTCTGTCCAATCATCCCGACTGGGCTCCAACATTAAAGTTGGGTCCCAAGTTACAACATCTATGTCTCAGCCCAGTCGGTGCCAAGATATGAACGTGCACAGGAGAGACAAGCAAAGAAAAGACGACTCGAAGTGGCAGAGATTGTTGCAGTTATGCAGCCAGATGGCTCCAGTAACCTGTACCCTCAAGTACTGCTGACATCATTGACTCTGGTATGCCACTCAGAATTCATTACATGATATATTGTATGCATGAGTGAATGTATGTGTTTATGTTTGTGTGTGTGTACACGCACCTTATATTTTAGAGACATTTGGAAGTGTTTATAGAAATAAGTATTTGCCTGTAGCAATGTTCATACATTAAAAAATGCAACAAAATTTGTACATTTCTTTTACACTGACAAAAAAACTATACTACTGTACTATATTAAACCTTTTACTGGTACCGTATTTTTTTGTGATCTTTTTTTATTTATTATTTCTTTAGGGATCTCATGCCACACCGACTTGATTGCCAATGACATGATGGAAACGAAGGCGAGCATCAAAGCATTGGAGGAGGACAACATGCGACTGTTTGTTTGGCGCTAATAAAGGCAGCGATTATACAAATTCTATTGTTGGGTTTGTTTACAAAGCTATACATAATACAAATGACAGGATTTGACTCAATGTGCAATATGGTCCCTCTTAAAGTAATGGCATAAATCTCTATTATTTCTAAAAGCACAAAAAATGAAGTGAATAATGATTAGATGTAGTAATTTCAGGGATAAAATTGAACTGTTAATTAATGCATTTATTTTAGCACAGGTGCCTACCATCCTGATGACGGTATGATGTAATGTTGAGGGGGTACGCAATGACCAATGACTTTCATTATACTATGTACAGAGGAAAAAGTTGCTCTCTTTTAAATTTGTTTAATGTAAGACAAGTACCAGTACTGTGTTTCAGTTTTCCCAATAATCCTTGTTTCACACTTGTCACAAAACCACTGTCCTTTTGGCAGTCTAGATTGGCACACTTCAAGTGATATCATTTGATTTTACAATCTGCTGCAGCACAAAAAACTACTTTATTCCGCATCTTTGAAGTACATGAGCAAGTGGTAGGTGACAGCGGCTGAGCAGGAACACTGGAAGTCCACTGCTGATCTAGTAAATGCTCTCCCGAGCAGTTCAGGTAAGGAGGGGATTTTGGGGGAAAAAAACTCTGGCTTTTCCAACTGGCCAAAACGAGCGATCTGGGTGGACTCGCTCAATCACACTTTGTCCACACCACAAAGTCGCAGAAGTCCCGTCCAGTTAAACTCTTCTGTGCCTGAATCTGAAAATATTACAAACATTGTAATGAAAATATGAAACATAGAATTAGATAAGAAACTACAAAAAGTAAAGCCATACATACCTGGTAATAATATTGGTGTTGTCGTGACAAGTGATGGGAATTGTTGCCATCTGGCACCAGACAGAAATTGGGTGTTGTGACAGCCTCCTTAACCGTGAGATCATAAGAAAAGCTGTCAGTATGCTCAGTAGTTACCATGAACACATTTTATTGTACTGGAAACTGAAACTAAAAATACGTCCTCTGAGAGTGGTTAACCTTAACCATTTAGAATAAGTTGATTAAGTAACATGTAACTAGTGAAAGGGTAGCATTAAATTTAATTAAGCCACGGGGAGGCTGTGCATAGTTACTTTTTATTCTTATACGCTCTGCCATATTTGCCTGTTATAAAATGATTAGAAAAACCACATCAGGTAAACCCAGCTGTGCATGTAAACACAATGATAACAGGAAGCCTGAGAACAAATCAACATTTTTGTGTGCAGAATTACCAACGCCATGTGGTTTACTTACGTGCAACAGCAACAGTTTCTTCTGATGCGATGTTAAAGTTTACATTCTGTATCCACCCGCTTACAAAATAATTGTAAGCCTCCAGGGATTTGTTGGCGTGTTATGGAGCATGTTGTCAACACGAGGTAGTGAAAAATGTCCAGAGAAGTCACATTTGGCCAGCAAGCTTTCTCCGTCAAAAAAAAAATCACCCTTGGTCAGGACGTAATTAGGATCAATCCCACCACACAGAGACACCTTCTGCCTGTATCGTTGTTTTTGATCTTCCGGTAAATCGTGAAAATACTGCGTAAATGACATCAGGTTGATAAGCTCTCCCGTGTAACTCACGAGTGTACCTTGTGAACCGGCGGACACCCAAGATGGCGCCCGAAGAAAAAACTCCCATGATGCATTACGATGTGCAAGCGACCTATAGGGGCACTTAAATCAATGTGTAAAGGTTAGTGTGCACTGCACGCACTTTTTGATGATTTATTGACCTAATGGATCCTTTTGTAGATTGCATGCAGTCTTGATAGAAATACAGTCGTGGCGGAAATTCACTAACAATGTTTTTTTTTTTTCATTTAAATAGTCTTGCTGTTCAAAATGTTTACGTGCCCCACTAGGATCATATTTCTCAAGGCTAAATCTGAGAAGAAGAAAAAAATAATCATTAAACTACTTAAAATGTATATTGGCCCGTCTTAGTCAACTTCATTGTCGTTTTTTTCTTGTCCATTTGAGCAACATGACTAAAAGTAACTCTGTGACTTTGATATTTTGGCGCCCTCTAGTGGCCATTCCTCTTTATCACCTCTTTTGCTTTAACTTCACTGTCGTTTTCCTTTTTTCTCCCCCTCAAGTGGACCTCACAGTACTTTAAAGTAAGTCTTTACACGCAGCCTCACTTTCTCTGTATGTCTGTCTCTTGATGTGTATTATTTTTATTTATTGTTATACATGGTAGGAAATTTAGTTTCTCTCCTTTCTCTCTTTTACGTTTCCTATAAAAGAAAACCCCAGCCACCCAGGTAATAAAAGTGGCCTTAATCATGACGTGTAGTCCATCGTCTTCATGCCATACCTCATCCAACCTGGAAGCATTTCGTTCCCATTCAATTAACAGTGTGTGATCAATAATGAAACCGAAAGTTGATTGTCCAGGTTGGATGTGACCTTTTGCTCTCCTCGCAGGCCTCCCCGGAGACACATCGTGGACACGGACATCCACTTCTACCACGTGCCCACTCACGCTGACGCCAGCCGCAAACGCATCATGGAGGACACGGAGGACTGGCGCCCGCGCACCGGGACCACCCAGTCCAGGTCCTTCAGGATTCTGGCTCAGATTACGGGCACCGAGAACTGTACGTAAAGCTTTGTACTTTGACATAGGAGTTTCAATCATTCCACGAACACACTCAGAACACACTCACTATAATTTTAATATAGAGGTAGGAGTTTAAAAAGTTTATACTTCTTAATACTTATTTTCCTAACATGTGTAATTGCTATGCGTTCTTCATGTTTTTATTTTACTTTTATTTTTCTAAGTACAGTAATTTTTTTGTATTTATTTATTTTCGTCTAATACGTGTTCAGAATAAATAAATTCATTCATTCATTCATACTCATATATCAAGTCTATTTTCCCCGATGGAATGAAAAGTAATGCCATTCACGCTGGTTTTAATTGATGGTCGATACAAGTTTTTTTTCTGATTGATACCAGTACGAGTACTGAACTCCTCAGTCGTCACGATACTGATAACAACTACCGATATCACTAGTATTTTTGATAAATACGATTTCCCAATAAAAAAACAAAAAAAAACAATGACAGATCATTTTAACAAAATACCTAAGATAGCATTTTCTACTAGAAATTGCATGCAAATGGCAAATTTCTATTCTTCTAATTTCTAGTTTCTGATCATAAAACACAAGTGAGCGGCCGATACTGTTTTTTTTGTTTTTTTGTTTTTTTCCTAATAAAGAAAATCGCACTGTATTGTTTGAAAACACAAACATAATAAAACTCAACTCAACTTTATTTATAAAGCGCTTTAAGAACAGGCGTTGCTGTATACAAAGTGCTGTACAATACAATTAAAAACCTTAATAAAAAAAATAAGGTTATTAAAAAAATGAGATTAATGATAATAATAATAATTATACAGTACACTTACTAATATGTATAAAAAATGAATAAAATAGGGATTTAATTTTTTCCCCCTTAATTTTTATCTTATTTTATTTTATAAACCAACAATAATCTCCATGAATGAATGTGGAAAACTAAACATACAAACAAATAAATAAATAAATACTCCTCCTACTTACTATAATAATAATAATAATAATAATAATAATAATTATCATAGTAGTAATACAAATGTTTCCCCTTTCTTTTATAGCTCAAGAAGAAGAAGCAGACACAGCCAAGAAGACAAAGTAAGTGCTTGCCATTGAACATTACTGATTAACGATTACTAAAAGCTGGTGGTTGTTATTGTCACGCTCACACATATACTAAATGTTTTATCTACATGTCCAAATCTTACGGTATTATTTTTTTTTAAGATGTAATGGGTTGGTACATAAGTGAAGACAAATACTTGTATAGTGGAAAGTGCTTGCACCCTAAGCGAACTAAGCTTGCACAACTTTCACATTGTCAGTAATGTCTCTTTAGTCACGTCTTTTGTTTATTTATTACTCGTTTATTGGAGTGGTTGGCATAGAATAGTGTTGTATTACAAGTAGAGTTTTGACATGTTTTGTTATGGATGGATGCGTGCCCATCAGATTGTTGCAATTGTCGGTGATGCAATCATGCAAGTCTTGTCGTGAGCTGCATGAGGTGTGGGACTGTGTTGGCGGTCTGTGGTGTTGTGCTGCACATGTTTGGTTTGACATTTGTCTGATTAATCAACGCAGGGACACATTGTTGAATATTAAACAAGATGTACAATATCATGCATTTTTTTTCACCATTTAAAAAGGTTAATAAGAATATAATCAAGAAATTAGCTGCTTTTTAAGGGCCTGGCCGTGTCTTTTGCGAGTGAGCCACTGGTGACTGTGCTATATAAAACAAGACCATGAGAATTCAACTGGGGGTTTTAACGAACAAAAGATTATTTGTACTTGTAGAGGCAACTCTTCATCTACTTCACACATTTGTGCAGTTCTAGCACCCTCTGGTGGCTAGTTTTTTAGTGCCATTTAATATTCATTAGGCATGTTTTGGCCCTTCCATGTTTAAAATCTTCGCTAATTGTCAGTCAATTAATAATAATATTAAATCAAATAATAAAAAATAAATTAAAAATATGAATAAGTAAATAATATAAATAAAATTATAATATAATCTAATATAATAATATAATCTAATATATATATAATATAATAAAACATTAAATAATTCATTTAATTTTGACCCTCTATGTTTAAAATCCACGCTATTGGTCAGATGAAGGGAAACGTAATATGCCTAGGAACCGAGTCAATATGTGGAGGAACTCAATGTGTGCATGCATTAACAAGTAAGCGCCTCAACATTGTTATTAGTGATTGTGGGTGGTTCATATGTCTTGCTCTTGCGTACAAAAGCACAATATTGTGCTTTTTTTGGTATGAGCTCTTTTTTTTTCACAATACAGTATTATGACCTTTTTTTTAAATATCGCCAACCTCCCCACAATATCGTGATAATTATCGTATCGTGAGCTTCATATCGTGATAATATCATATCATGTTGTTTGGATATCGTTACATCCCTACTGCTTACCTTTTAGTGTTGATGTAATGTTTCAGTAGTTTTGCAGTTGCTTGAAAGTTACTCTGGATCTTTACCCACCGTAGAAACTCGGTTTGAGGGAAGTGTATAGGCGCCTAATTAACTACTACGGCCTGTTTAAAAGTTGTTGTTGTTGTTTTTTTTTTAAGGCAAATGCAAATTCAGATAGTTGACAGAATAAAATTCTGATAAAAAAAAAAAAAAGTCAAATAATTAACAACTATTTAACTAATAAAACTGAGTAAATAAATAGATTTAAATACATTATTTTTATTTTGGTATATTACACACTTTTTTTGCATTTGCATAAAAAAACCCATAAAAAAAATAATTTTTCCACAATATGTCCCATTGAACTAGTTTTGCTTCCTCTAATAACACTGCCCATCTTCACTGCATCCGAGCCCTTGTTGTGCTGTGCCGTGTTTCTGTTGCGTTGTCATCATGACGCAAAATCTCGTCATCCTGAATCCTTATTTTTTCTTTGTCTGTCCCGGATGGCAGAGTGAACAAGTACACCACGCGGTTGGTGATCGGCCCAAAGTACAACGAGCTGAGGGACTGGCACCACGGCGTGTCCGCTCGCACCCTCAATGTCCAGTAGACCTGTGTATATACGTATATTTATATGCATATACTGTATGTGTGAGTATGTGTGTGCGAGTGTGATTGACTTCTGTAGTGGCTTGATGGCACAATAGAAACGTAGGCGTGCAGGCGAAGTGAAGTGAGCGCTACAGTACGTACTAGGGGTTGACTGATTCTCAACTCAACTCAATTCAACTCAACTTTATTTATAAAGCGCTTTAAGAACAGGCATTGCTGTATACAAAGTGCTGTACATAAACAAACATCAGTTTTACAGTAAACAAGAACAAAGCAAACGACTCACGTCATCTTTTTGTGCCTCGCCTCTGACTTTCCATTTGCCAGTTTGTTGCCATCGCAGGACTATAAGCTCGTTGGGGATGAGAATAGCGGTTCGCCTCGTTAGCTTTGGCTATTTAAGTCTCCGCTAGTCTTGAAAAATAATTCATACCAGCGGGATCCCAGGACTGGCGGTGAGGAGGGGATTGAAACAAAATCTTGTTGTCTTGCAATGCACAGACAACAACTATGTGCTAACAAGAACTTTATTCATCATAAAAAAATGTTGCACTGTGCTGAAACAAAAAAAACTTGATTCGGTTAACCCCTAGTATATACGTATGTATATATACATACATTATATGAGCATACACATTGCTATATAGGCATATTTTCAACAATATAGAGTTGCAAACACCATTTTTTTCCTCAGCTCTCGGTTTTAGTCAGTGTAACCGATGGACAAAAGTATTGGAACACCAAAAAAAATGGATGCCAATACGGTGGAACCTCCAAAGTGGACCACAATGATGCTGGTTGACTTGCAAGTTCATTTCAAAACACATTTTCACTTTTGTCCATAATGATTACATCTCAATGTAGGTTTAACTGTTGTTTTAATCAATCAGTTTTGAGTAGTAGTCTTTAAGGATGTGTATATATGTGCATGTGCTTGGATGTGGGAGTCCAAGATGGTGCTTTAGGACATTTTGAGTGGTCTAAAACATAAAAAGATGACAATGAAAGTAAAAATGTGGGCGTTGTTTTAGGCTTCATGATAAAGTGTGGTGACTGTGTGAATGTTCTCTTAATGCAAACCCCTTGAAAAAGGCCCTCGCTATGTAAAATATTCCTCCTGTTTATGTTTACTTGACCTTGCTGGTGTCTTCTTCTTAAATTTGAAGTGGTGTCAAAAAATGGTATTATTACATCTTATAGCGAATAAAGTTGCTGCGTAGACTCCTTGTTCAGGCTCTGACGTCTCTCTTTTCCCCCCCTCATGTTGCATGTACATTACACATCTCACAATGGATACAGGGGAAAAAATGAATAAAATTAATATGAACTCAAAATGACCATAACATAATGATAATGTAAGATTTTAAAATATGTGCTCTTCCTTTAAGTAAAAAAAAAATACAAATAAATATGGTATGATGTACATGACAATAAAATATGTCACAACCCTTTGTTACATGTAGTACGTGTTCCTTCTCTATTATGCAGTTCACTTTTCATGGCCTAACTATTTTGCAGATTTTTTGTGTGCAATTCTGCAAGCTTTTTTTCTCCCCAATAATGTACCCATTTTATAAAATTTATCAAGGTTTGAACATTGAGCATGCTTCAACAAGAGAGAAATGTGAGAAAATGTAAATACCTCGATGAGGGTTTTAGAGCCGTAAAACATTTATAATAAATGTAAAACATAAAGCTAAATACTCCACGAATTTCATGATTTGCAGTTTTTTTTTCTTTTTTCTTTTTTGTTACGTAACCCCAGCAGAAAACAATGGAATACTGTATATTCAACAATAAATAATAAAAATACTAATAATAATTTAGCTGCAAAATATTAAAAATACCACACATAAAATGAAAATACTATAAATAATGTAAACCTTTTTTGTGTGTGTGTGTGTGTGTGGGGGGGGACACAGACACCCTAGCTCTGTAGTGTACCTAGCTTGTGCAAATACAGTACAATATTACCTCCATTCTAGCAGTTTCACTTTACTACCACTGGAGGGAAGCACCAACTTAACCCCTCCAAAGCTGTGAGCATGTTTGGTTCATTGAAGACTCCATAATGTAACTCACAAAGTGAACAAACCCCTCACATTTCTGCAAATACTTTATTATATCTTTTCATTGGTTAACAGTGAATAAATGACACTTTGCTACAATCCACAGTCAGTGTACAGTTTGTATATCAGTGTCAAGTGACTTTCCCTCTGAAATGCTTGCAACAAAAGTGAGTGCACCACTTAGTGAAAATGTCTAAATTGGGCCCAAAGTGTCAATATTTCGCCTGAACCTTGAGTGTCACAGATTGCTACTGGAATCCTCTTCCACTCCTCCATGATGGCATCACGGAGCTGGTAAAAATGAGACATTTCCTTCCCCAACTTCTGTTTGATGTACAGTTACTCAATTTCAGGTCTTGGTCAGTAGATGTGCTTGGCCATTCCATCACAAGCGAGGACAAGCGTTAAACAAGATACAGTTGAAAAAAAATTGTCCTCCAAGTGCACTTTCTTCCCGTGTGAGTCCAACTACGACGTAGTTGCAGTGCCTCTCATAAAACGTGTGGCTTTTGTTTGAACAGCCAACAAATGGTCCATTAACATTACTGACACTCAATTGGGCACACAGCAGATGGTCTATCATTTAACACTCTCGTAGCCTTTGGATCACATTCAACCTCACTCCCTTCACATTTACAGTACAATATGGAGTGACCACATGCACACACGCTTCATTCTTTAGTGGCGTACAGTTGCGTCTAGCAGCCAGCGAGGGATCTTTGTGAGACGCTGCCAAAAGCTCCTTTCACGCCAACCGCAGAGTGTTAAAAGTTGTCCCTGGGGACATATGGGCTGTGTCTTCTGGTGCCAAGTTAATGGGAATGCATTTGTGCATGGGTCTGAAACTTTGCTGACAACAAAAGCCTTGAAATGAATGAGGCAGCAATTTCGGTCCTATTTAAAGCAGGACAGAAACATATTGTCTACATTTAAAATTTCAAGTATGGACTGCACAGCGGTATCTTGTCGTACCAACAACCTTGTGAATATAATTACTTGTATTGAAATTAGGGGTGCCAAAATTAGTGCATAACTTATTTATTTATTTATTTTAACTTATTTTCAAATTCCTTTAACGCCACAATTTTTTTTTTTTTTTTTTTAAATGACCTCCCCTTACTTGGAAAGCCTGTACTAGGGGAATTCCAGCCGCAACGCAGTAGACACGTCCATGTCACAATTTAGCAGTAATAAATGTAATAATAATGGATATATTTGTGGAGACTGGGGTCAAGTTGTATTTTGCAGTTTTAAAAATGTGCAGAATTTCACTACCTGTTAAAGATGCGATCACTTTTAATATGAAAAGAAAAATGCACTGAGCTGTCACCGTCTTATAAATGCATTTATGCCATCTCGTGGCACAAAAATGGCCAACACAAATTAATATCACACTCATTTTTTTACAATACAGTACATCTTTTAAATTTTTACTACATTTTATGACCTATTATGACATTATTGTATCAATGACTAAAAGATGCAGCCATATTTAGAATAGTTTAACGTTGTTGGGTTTTTTTCTTCCCACTTTTATGTTAACAAGAGTGTAACTTAGAACATATTATTATATTCGATAATTCAATAATGGAAATCTCATAACATAATAACATATATATATATATATATATATATATATATATATATATATATATATATATATATATATATATATGTGTGTGTGTGTGTGTGTGTGTGGGTGGGGGGGGTGTATATGTAGAGAGAGCGATAGACAGGGCGAGAGAGAGACAGACAGACAGACAGACAGAGCGAGAAAGAGAGAGAGAGACAGACAGACAGAGACAGACAGGCAGAGCGAGAGAGAGGACAGACAGCTAGACAGACAGAGAGAGAGAGAGAGATGGTTAGTTTGATTATTATTTAGCAGGATAATTGCAAAAATAAAGATACATTTCCATTGGCGTAACCCAAATAATTGAATACAGTAGATAACGGTGATAGCATTATACTGACAAAACAGTGCTGATAAAATCATACACTCCCTCCTTCCTCTCGTCTCTGCTTGCACTGTAGCTTATGCTCTGTCCAGATGGGTTGCTAATGAATGTAAACAGCGAGGCTCTTAGTTAATCAACCAATCAGTCGAGCGGAATAGGATAAACCGCTCTCGTAATTGGCGGAGGCGGTGGAGAATATTAACGACCTGTGGCGTAATTGTCGCTAATGAACGGGGGGGCCTCACGTGTTTTCGCTCATATAATCAGCGTGGCTGACGCATGAATGTTGTTAGCATGACAGTATGATGAGTGATGCTGGATGATGGATCTTATGTCAAATTACCGCAGGAGGACAGAGTGGTTAACAAGGAAACAAAATCTCACTATATGATTTTTAGTTGGCTTATGGATACAAAGAAAAATTGAATTTGTAGATAGTGTGCGTTCGTCTTTTGAGCAATGATGTTGCGTGAGTCTAACTAGCAAATGCTAATAGCTTGGCCATTAGGTCAGCTGGGTGAAAGTCCAAAACTGCTCGCTCACAGACACACTGTCAAAAATATGGAGCTAACAGAAGATTTTTACTTGGTTGTGTTATTTCCCACTTGATGGGTGTCCAGGCACTCTCGGAACACAAACTATTGTCATGTTTACAAACAGTAACAAGTTCAATTTCCATAGTGTGTCTCCTTTAAAACTCTGTGACCACATACAGGGCCTCCATGGCAGCAGTTGCCATAACATGTGTCGCATGTGAGGACAGCCAGGCTTGATGAGAGTGCGGGCAATAAGCCTCAACTCGACTATTTGAAATGAATGTGATACATACGTGCACGCACGTGTGTGCGTGTGTGTGTGGTAGGGGAGTGTTTTTGGCCCACCCAAGCCCCTCAGCTGCCCCTGTGAGCACATACTGTACAATACATGGAAACACTATCACTACCTGTTACTCCCACCTGTAATAGTAATAACAGTAGTAAATGACGCAATGCAACAGACACGTCCACGTCAAAATTTAGCAGTGATAAAAACACATGTATTTGTGGACTCTGGGTTCAAGATGTATTTTGCAATTTTAAAAATGTGCAGAATTCCACAAATTACTTCATGTTAAAGATTAGCTCACTCTTAATATGAAAATTAAATTGAGCATTGAGCTGTCACCAACATCTTACAAGTGCAAATATGCCATCTAGTGGCAGAAAAATGATCTCAATACAACAGTGCGGTACATCTTTATAATTTTAACTCAATTGTATGAATTATTGTGAAATTATGTCAATGGCTAAAAGATGCAGCCATATTTCTATTAGTTTAACATTTTTTTCACTTTTATGTTAACAAGAGTACAAATTATTAAGGGGAACAAATTATTGTACATTTTATTGTACATTTTGAACAGATATAAAATTTGTGATTAATCATGAGTTAACTATTGAAGTCATGCGATTAATTACGATTAAACATTTTAAACATCACCTGACACCCCTAATATATATCACAACTTATTACTTTTAGGCTCAGATCTAAATTGTGAAATTGAAGAAGAGATGTTCAATGACAAAGCTTCTTCCGGAGAATGTTGGTTGACTTTCGATTTCAGGGGAGTTTGGTTATGAATAACTGCAGTTCAAATTCTGGAGTTTTGAGCGACTTTAGAAGTGTCTAAACTTTTTTTTTTTTTTTTTAATTGCCGAATTGTAAGACCTCATCAATATTTATGAATGATGACAGTCCAAGCTCCGAGGTTTTCTGGCACTTTAGAGACACATTTTCCTGAAAATGGTCAAATTTCAAGTTGTACAACCTCAGAGGTATTTGAGTTTAAACCGCAAAGTTTTGTTGATTTTGTTGAGGCATATTTTCCCCCCTCAAAGTTGTTCAAATTCAGAATTATACGAATCAGGCTGTTGTGTTTTAAAACATTACAGGTATATTTTTAGGTTTTTTTGCAATGAATTTGTCCATACTCCTAATTGTATTACCTCACAGGTATTGGGTTTTGAAAGATGATGAAACTTTTTTTTTTGTGACTTTATTTTGAACAAATTTTGGTCAAATTCCAATGGGTGTAACTTTGATTAAATGGTGCTTAGTTGAATTATTTACTCATTTTTGCATTTAATCACATACAATATAATGGAGCAATGGGAAACTATCTGCCTGTACTGTATAGCACACACTGTTCCATATTAATAATTCCACTTGAGAGTATTGAAGCAGATGGGGCACAATATCATGAGCGCGGCGTCGTTAGCACTGGTAGTCTGGCATCTGTCTTCACGACATCTGGACCCGATGCCTGTCAGCACTCCACGCAATGACTCTCACTTGACTCCTTCCACTTGATATCCTGGCGGTGGCTCAGAAAATGTGCGTGATGTTATATTTTACGGGTATAACGCTTGTATCACGAGGCCGTCGGCTGTGTGGTGAAAGTGACGACCATTCCAAGTAGGAAGCCGACTGTGTGGAGTGGGAGTGCTGTGTTGTTTTGGGCAGGACCATATTTGTGTCTGCTCTGTCAGCGGGTAGGTGGTCTGGACTCTGTCTTGCTTGTATTCCACCAAGGGCACCCGAGAGAGAGAGAGAGTTGCCAACATGAGAAAGTGACACATTGATTCCACACAGATGATTAATGTGCAAATGTTTGATAGAATACTACTGTATACTATTAAGGGAGGAGGAAAGTAGCTTGCACTTTTTCATTCTTACTTTTAATGTGTTTATTGACGTATGAAAAAATATTAATTTACCTTTTTTTTTATTGCATTCTATTCAATTGTTCTTTTATATAGCACAGTTTACTTCAGTTTATATTTCCCATCTGACCGACAATCAAACGGAATAAAAAGTTGTGATAGAATTCATAGAAGCACAGTTTCAATTGCCTAACAGGCCATTATGATAAAATATAATTTGAATGTTGACTTCATGCACAAATTGTATGTCAATGGATTACTTGGCTTTACACAGTGAAGAGTCTGAGCCCAGAAGCCACGAGTCCGCTACTGTCAAGACCATGATCAAATCACCCGCAACAACTCAAGGTAATACACGATGAAAATTTTGTTGATTTAGCTATGACTGTGTTCATCCATCCGGTTCGAGTCCAGGCTCGGACCTTCCTGGGTGGAGTTTGCATGTTCTCCCCGTGCCCGCGTGGGTCTTCTCCGGGTACTCCAGTCTCCTCCCACATTCCAAAGACATGCATGGCAGGTTAATTGGGCGCTCCGAATTGTCCCTAGGTGTGCGTGTGAGTGTGGATGGTTGTTCGTCTCTGTGTGCCCTGCGATTGGTTGGCAACCAGTCCAGGGTGTCCCCCGCCTACTGCCCAGAGCCAGCTGAGATAGGCGCCAGCAGCCCCCGCGACCCTTGTGAGGAATAAGCGGTCAAGAAAATGGATGGATGGATGGATGGATGTGTTCATCCACCAAGTTACGGCTCCATTTTGCTCCTTATTTTGGGATGTATTTCAACTTTTCGGCCACTAGGTGGTGGCAGACAACTGTTGAACACTGTAAATTTGAAAGAAGAAGAGAAAACGGGAATTGTTTCAAATTCAGCTTCATTTTTTTTTTGTGCTGGAGATTAGAAAAGAGATTATGTAATGTCTCAATCCTCTATCATCCTGCATTGTACGGCTACAGAAAGTAACAGCTGTAGGTTCATTTGATAATGTATATCTTTGATGATGTATATTGTGCGATGGTAAGTATGCTCATTTGGCAAAAAATATCCATCCATCCATCCATCCATCCATCCATCCTTCCATCCATCCATCCATCCATCCATCTTCTGAACCGCTTGTTCCTCACAAGGGTCACGGAAGGTGCTGGAGCCTATCCCAGCTGTCTATGGGCAGTAGGCGGGGTTCATCCTGAACTGGTTGCCAGCCAATCGCAGGGCACACAGAGACGAACAACCATCCACACACACAAGCACACCTAGGGACAATTCAGAGCACCCAATTAACCTGCCATGCGTGTCTTTGGAATGTGGGAGGAGACCGGAGTGCCCGGAGAAGAACCACGCGGGCACGGGGAGAACATGCAAATTGGAAAAAAACAGTTTCTTGTAAATAAACAGGGATCCATCTTTGTCCTCCGCAGGTGTTAGTCCACAGTGTGGGTTAATCACACCATCCTTTGGCGTAAAGTCCAATGGCAGCACGCCCAGGTGTCCTGCCCCCGCTCGTCCTGTGCCTCGGACCCACCCGAAAGATGAGGACTCACTGGTGCAAATGGCGGAACACTACCCTGCCGGGACTCGCACGCCCATGTGTGGCCACTGCAATAAGATCATCAGGTAAATGATATTATTTCCCTGTTACAGTGGACACCATTGGGTTTTCATGGGGGGCACAAATCAACATATTTAAATAATTAAGCTTTTTAATAAACACTTTTTAAAGTATTCCTTTAACGCCTGTTCTCACTATCTTGCGCAAGAAATGGGAGAGTATCGTACAACATCACTTTAAACAAGTTGCTAGCAGTTCTCCAAATATGATTTAATCTGTTTATTTGTCACTGTGTACGGTAAACCTGACACAAAACAAAAGAGAATTGACCATTATATGTTTAAACACCCAATTGTTGATCCAAACGATGTATTTTCGTCTAACACTTAATGCTTACAGATGAGTATAAATGTAATAATGATACAAAGTAGCACATACAAGCAGATCATACAACACAAGACAATTAGACATTACTTTTTTAAACACCATAATGTCCACCAAAACAATTGAATTTCATCAAACAAAAGCCTGCTAGCTTAATGCTAGCATATGGCGCAAATGTTTTCCAGTACATTCTAACTTGTGTTGTTGTTACAGGGGTCCATTTTTGGTAGCGATGGGCAAATCGTGGCATAAAGAAGAATTCAATTGTGTCCACTGCTGCACATCACTGGCTGACATCGGATTTGTGGAAGAGCAAGGCCACATTTACTGCGAACACTGCTACGAAGACTTTTTTGCGCCGACATGTAGCCGCTGCCAGGCTAAGATACTCGGGGTGAGTGGGTAGCACTTTGCAGGACACTTGGCTACGACTGCGGTTCATTTGTCAATTCACGCATGGGTCATTGAGACATTTAAAAAAAAAAGAAAAAAAGTAAAGGGACGAAATTGTTTCAAACTTTCCATGAATGAGTTAGAGTAGGAATTATGCTTGGTGTCCTTTAAGGGATACTCATGGAACAAATTTCAGCAGTGAAAAGTTACAATTTTGCCCAGAATTAATTTGATAACTTCATTAATTTTCATGTGCAATGAATACCTTTCAAAAGTAAATTTTCCACTTGGCTGTCGAGTGATGATGACATCACCTGTGCTGAGGAAGTAGGTAACAACCAATCATGGCTCAGTTTACTGACCAAACTCAGAAGACAACTGAGCCATGATTGGCCGTTACCTACTTCCTCAGCACAGGTGATGTCATCATCAGTCGACAGCAAGTGGAAAAATTACTTCTTAAAGGTAATAATTGTACATGAAAAATCATGAAGTTACCACATTAATTATAGACAAAATATTAACTTTTTACTGCTGAAAATGGCTGAATGAGTCAAGTATCCCTTTAAATGAAGTAGTTTTGCACCAGCCTGGTGCAATGTTATAATGGTTTGGGGATTTTTCATTATTATTATTTATTTTGTTTAAACTTTTGTTTTTCCAAATACAATTAGTTTTGATTCATTCTTAAATAGGATTTGTTAGTTTTTTTTTGTTTTTTTTTATCATTTCACTTTTTTTTTTTAATGTTTAGTTATTAGATTTAGTTTTAGTTTTTATTTTATTATTATATGTTTAGAGAATGTATTGAGTGCATAAATAAATAAATAAATAAAATTACAATTCCTTAACGACTAGTTGACATTCTATCTTCCATACGGACGTTTTTGTTAATACCCAAAACAATTTAAAATAAACCATAAAAGCTAATGTATCAACAAATAACAAATTAATTATTTTATTTTATTTTATTTTATTTTATTTTATTTTATTTTATTTTATTTTATTTTATATTTTCAACGAATAATGTCTACAGTGAGCACCAGTTAAAGTCAGGCTTCCCTGTGTTTTGAAAGAATTAGACTTTGGAGGTTTTGAAGGCTGCAGGTGTAACTTTTAACCCAACATGTCAAGAAGCCGAGATATGCGCAGTCTGATAACAGTTCACTGACGTTCATCCGTCACGTGTTCCAAACCTCTTGAGGGTCTCCAATCCCCTTCCAAACCCTCCGTTTCTCACACATCTTCAAGCAGCTTAAGGCATCTTATTAACCTGTTTTGTCGCCCTTTTTGCCCCTAAGCTTCCCCAATTTAGTGTGACCCGCCAGTTTTCCATTGATTCCCTGTCCCGGTGGTGTTCTCACACTCTTCAGGGTGGGGAATGTCTATTTTAAGCCGAGTCATGAGCTCCCAGAAGAAGAAGAAGAAGACGGGCGTGATCGTTAAGTTCGCCGTAATAGTACAAGTGTGACGTTATGATTTAATGGGGGCACCGTGCCAAAAAAAAGTCATCTTAAGTATATGTGTCATTCTTTATATCAGGAATTTTAACCTATTGCAGGTGTGATAAACCGGTTTTCACTATAGCACTAAGATGTTTTTAGCCAGCCGATTTGTCTTATGTCCAGGAAGTGATCAACGCGCTTAAGCAGACGTGGCACGTCCACTGCTTCCTGTGCGCTTCCTGTCAGCAGCCCATCCGAAATGACACCTTCCACCTGGAGGACGGCGAACCTTACTGCGAGCAAGGTGAGACGAGGAAATGACGGAAGCAGTCCATGGCCTGAAGAGATGCAGAGCCTTGTCAATGTTCCGATGTTGAGCCTAATCGGCGTCAGTCCACTTTTCAAAATGATATATTGAATAATATATGTTGAAACACTATTTTTTAGCAAGCACATTGCGTTCTTTATTGACATAGTAACAGTAAATACAAAAATGACATGATGTATATGTGTTGTCTGTCACAGACTTCTACAGTTTGTTTGGCACGGGCTGCCACGGCTGCGAGTTTCCTATCGAGGCGGGAGACAAGTTCCTGGAGGCGCTGGGCTACACGTGGCACGACAACTGCTTTGTGTGCGCCGTGAGTGCAACTTTTCATCATTCTCATCTCCCACGTTTGCCACGTCAGACTCATATATGGTGTCATCTTTTTGACCCACAGGTATGCTGCACCACTTTGCAGGGTCAGACCTTCTTCTCCAAGAAAGACAAGCCTCTTTGCAAGAAACATGCACAAACACTGAAAATATGACTTTTTTTTTAAAAAAACATTACAATTTACACTATGACATAAAGGCGATTTCTTTCATATATTCCATATTTTTTTGCAACATAGTGGTCACAATTTTTTTTTTCATTTTTAAATGTTAAATATAGATATGCGTTGCGTATTTATATCGTATGTAGATATTATTCACATACAGTACTGTGTTTACACATAATTTGAATCATATTTATTTGACTATATCATCATGCACATTTGTATTAATTATTGCTTTTGATGCCTATTAATACATGCATTCTAACAGGAATTGGTAAAAATGTAATCTTTAATATTATTACAGTACTTAATGAACAAAAATGTGTGAAGAAAGTCTCATCTGCAATTGAATAATGGTGGAAAATCTGCATTTTATTCGTACAACATATTGGATTAAAAACACAATGAAGAATACAATTTTATTGCATTACAAACAGGGACTACTAACACATACGTTAAAAGAAAATGATGAAAAAGATTACATTACTCAACGATTGAAGAAATAAAGACCCCACCTGGGTCTGTATTATTATTATTATTATTATTATTATTATTATTATTATTGTTGTTGTTGTTGTTGTTGTTGTTATTATTATTCACCTCACCACAACGTGAAGAATGGGTGCATCAGGTAAAGTGTGCGCATGCTCGCACTGTCGCACCGCACAGGCGCAGGCTCGTACAGGTACGCGCATGCATGACGTGAAGTTCACGCACGCGCACGGCGTGGACTCGGAGCCTGGAGTGAGGAGTCTGTGCACCACAAGTAACCCATGAAGTCGCATCTTTTCCACCGGCCGGACTTTTTTCTTCTTCTTGTTTTCACCGAACCTTCCGACACCGCGACGGGACGCGGCGTTCCCTCCAGGTAGGTCAGGTTGAATTCGAGTTTCGTTGAGTTTCTGTCGAGTTAAAATGGCAAGATGACGCACAGGTCTCGTGCCAGATGTTTTGGTTTGTTGAATGACGTGATGCAGCTCGTTTCTGACTTTTGAGCAGCTAGCTAGTTTGATGCTTTTTGTACGATTTCAGAGACGAAAACGTGTTCAATAAACTTGCTTGTTGATTCAGGTAAGTCTCATGATGAGGTTTAACTGGTAACTTTAGCTCAAAAGGAAGTTAAAAAGTAACTCAATTTATAGTTTTTTTTTTTTTTTTTTTTAATATTACTGTAGTACTGTAGTATAATATAGGCCGTATTGGGTTTCTATAGATTATTACAATGCTAAACTGATGCCCAATGACTATCTGTTACTACCCCTGATGGGACAAGCAGAAAGTCACGACTGTTATAGCATCAACCTCATCTCCCATCACGAAAAGTATGTTGCTTTAATGAATAAATATATAATTTTCCCCCAGCAAAGTTTCACGCTTGGTCATAAAAAAAAAATAAAAATCTAAAAAACGGGAAAAATATTTAGGAAAACAGAAAAAGATTATTCCAAAAATAACAGAAAAAAAAATAGTCCAAAAAACAGAGCACCAACTTCTGTTTTTCAGAGTAATTTTTTTTGGACCCGTAAACTCTAAATGACTTGTTTCAGACCACTGACCTGTATATATGACTTGATAGCCGATAGCCCATACACGCTGGCGCAAGCCGTTGAAGTCACAGGGCGGCCATCTTGTTACTCCCACCTCGCAAGCAGACTACTGTATAAACTGTACGGTGTACGTATAGATGAGGCATATGAAGCTCATAGGCAGTTAGTATAAGGCCGGAGGCCGGGTGGGTGTTTTGTTCCGTTTTTTTTGTTTTTTTTCCTTGTTAAAAAAATAGTGAACACCCCAGCACAAACACCCCCATCCCGCTTCCGGCCTAACTGCCTACGAGCTGTATATGTCTCATCTGTATACAGGAGTCTGCTCGCGAGGTGGGAGTAACAAGATGGCCGCCCTGTGACTTCAACGACTTAGACTGGCGTGTATGGGCTATCGGCTATCCAGTCATATATACAGGTTAGTGGTCTGTAACAAGTCATTTGGAGTTCAGAGGTCCAAAAAAAATTACTCTGAAAAACAGAAGTTGGTGCTCTGTTTTTCGGAGTAATTTTTTTTTCTGTTTTTCGGAATATTTTTTTTTTTTTTATGACAGGAAAAAATAAATATTCCAAATAATATAATGTTTTTTTTCCAAGTGAATGCAATACGCTTCCGTCGATTTGGATCTGTTCCTTCTTATTGGATGGTATTTGGCTCACTTCTGCCACCTAGAGGCTTGGCATGCTTGTAAATGTGCTGAGAAAGGCACTTGTGCAGTACGACTGTTTTTTTCCCTACACAGAGAGGGGGAAATATTCGGTTTTAAAAAGCCCGGCTACGTGTCGACAAGGCTACATTTGACTCGCACATCATGATACCACACGAATCATTTGAACCTTTGGGACGCTAATTTCGAACAGATGCTGCGTGAGATACCTGTAGAAGAAGGCCACAATACAATAGGTTACCGATGTACCTAATAAAATGGCCGCGCATTGGAATAGTTCTTGCTCTAATAGGCTTCTGTACTATTTATGTTGGGCTTTTTGTGAAACGTACATGTCGGCCACAGTGAAGTTTAAATTGTAAGAATCAGACACCTCATCTCGAATCACGGGGTATCTGATGCTATTAAGCCCCCCCACACACATACACACATACATAAAGTAAAGTAAAAGTGAGGCAAGCGTTGTGTTTACAGCCACGATGTGAAACTTAATTACACAGGCAATTGAGCCAATGTGGCCGCACTGCAGATTTGCATCATGTGCTCCTGACCCAAATAAGATTGCCGCTCATTTACGTAAACTAAGAAAACTGTTCACATACACACACTAATGTGATTGTAGATTAAAATAAAAATAAAAAAATGTGGAAAAATGACACACACTGTCAGCAAGCATTAGAGTACAATGACAATGTGTGTTTTGCTTAAAAATATTCAGTAAAACAAAACAAAAAAATCAGAAAAACAGAAAAAGAAATACTCAAAAAACAAAGGTCCCCAAAAAAATTAGTCAGAAAAACAGGTTTTTTTTCCCAAGTGAATGCAATATGCTTCTGTACAAATTAGAATGTTAAGTGTCAAAACAAACAAATTGGACCAAAATGCTACTTTGAAGTGTCCATTCATAATAGCAGATAGCAGCTGCCTACCTACCTTCTTACCTACCATGAGTGTAAAAACAACTGATTCATTTCAGAAAATCAGTTTTGATTTGATGAACCTAAACGAGTTTCAAAAATGTTAGTCGACAGAATCAGTGATTAGACGATATCGACTCGTCTTTCGCGTCAGTGTCGACTTCTGAAATCATGCAACCGCAAGTACAGCCACCTGCTTCGACTTAAGCGCGAGATATCGATGATGGCTTACATGAGAAGAAAATTTGCTAATCTTGATTTTCATTCGGGCATCGACTTCCCTTGAGTCACAAATTCATATTGTGCTCATTCGAGTGTTTTATAAAGTAATTTATCCGCTGTGATTAAATCTGAATAACGTAAATTAAATTTCACCCCAGCGATATTGACTTTGAAACTTTTAAAATCAAATCTCAGAAGGGGGCTGTTTCTTTATTTGTGCGTCCAGCAGATTTATTCATTTCTCACTGTCACAATTAGCGTTTAACAGACGCCTGGGAGCTTTTGTGTGCCACTGTGTAATGTTTACTGGATCACCTTATTGACATACGCTATGCAACATCACATCTTGTTGGTAGTTTCTTACTGTGCGTCCACACGCAGATGGGGGCCTATCACCAAGAGGCTTGTCGATCGCATCGTGCCAGCTTGCCTGGCAGATCTAATTAGGCGATATTCTGTTTATAGAAGCAGCTTCGACCAGACGCCCAAGGCTGAATTAGCTTTGCCAGATCCCAAATGATGATGGTGAAGGCAGAGAAACACGACCCGACAGATCCATAGAACCCAGAGCTTTACTATCTAAGGGATGATAGTGGAACTTCTTCTTCTGTGAAAACATTGGGAATTACTGACACCTAGAGGACAGCATAAGTAGCAACTTATAACTAAATATTTTTGTCAAAGTATTAAACCTATGCCAATAAATGTACATTCCATTCTACTTTCGCAGCCCAGCTAACACTAAACGGGTGCCATGTGTGGCATGTGGCTGTTTAAAATATAATATGATGCTGGGAGCGATGCTTTTATGAGCCATAACCCTTGAACCGTGTCCAGTCAGCTTCCTGTCACCAGAAAGAAAAAAGAACCTAATAAAATGCAGCTTGACATTGCAAGCAAGATGTTTCTATTAAACCTTTATAGTCCACATTTATCTGTTTTGATATTTTTTTTTAACTGTGATTTAATCCACAGATGAGGAAAGAATACATTCATTTGAGCAATTGAATAAAAATGGAGCACACTCCAGTACTTGACTGCATTCAGAAGAGACACTTGTCAGTTTATTGTCAACTACAAGTAGTTTTCTGTCGAAAGAAGGAAGCCATTATTCTGGTCTGAGCATAAAGACATAGAAACAGGAGCTCAGATCACATTTGTTTCAGCAAACGTGTGTTTATATACAGTGGATCGCTGCATACTTGCGGTTCGGCACCAGCGGATCCATCTTTTGGATTTTGCTTAGTATGTATTAATTATTTTTGTTTTGTTTAGATTTTTCAGTTTTTTTTTTTTTTGTGTGGATGTTGGAGGTTTATCAGCATCTTTTGAAGATTAATTTTATTGAATATGTTTTGACTGGATGCTATTTTCTGTCTGCTGAATCCAGGGTCTGTTGGTTCTAAATTAAGGTTCTTCTGTAACCAATCAATAAATATTATTTTTAATTACCGGTATCTAAAATGAGTTTGAAATGATATTTAAATTCTATTATATTTTGTTGTATATAGTATTATCAGTTTAAATTATTTATATTTGCAATTTTTGGGGAAAAATTGTGGTTTTCCTTTGTTTAGCAGCTATGTTTTTTTTGTTTGTTTTTTCCCCCCCAGTTATCTGTTGCAGCTTTCATCAACATCACAAGATTATCTTCTACAGATACATACAGTTGGGTCAAAAATAACCCAAATTGGGTCAAGAGTGGACCAAACCCAACTTTTTAGTCATTTAACCCAAAAGTTGGGTCAAATTAAATGAATTACCTACAAATCAAACAAATTATTGGGTTGTTATTCATTTGACCCAATTCAATTTGGTTAGTTGAATAACCCAATTGAATTGGGTCAAAAATGAACCGAGACAACTTTTTGAGGTGTTTAGCCCCACATGTTGGGTCAAATTAAATTCATAACCCACCACACATAAACCCAATTTTTGTTTTGTGGGTTATTCATTGGACCTTGGGTTAGTTGTTTGTGGGTTATTCATATATGACCCAACGTTTTGGGTTAAGTGAACAACCCAAAATGGTGAGCTGTTCTTTTGTGTGACCCAATTTGGCTTAATTTTTTTGGACCCAATTGTTTTTAGAGTGTAGTAGCACCAAACAATCCTTCCCTCAACTTCACGCCATTCAAAACTGTGATCTAGTGTGCAACTTTTGTCACAATGAGCATCGACTCTTGTGATACATACTGTACATAAGTAAAAGATAAGGTCATGGCGCACGGGGGGGAAGCCAGGTTGTCGGAGACTCCACACACAAAGAACACTGAGCTCTCTAGCGTTGCCCCCAGGTTCAGGTTCTAGCTAATCAACGGTGCACACAGCCGTGACTGTTCAGTTCCAGGACACTGGAGATGGATGGATGGGGGGTGAGGGGGCAATGGGGTCCAAGAGATGGGGGGGCATGAGGGCACAAGGAAGGATGGTTGGGAGGTCACGGTATGATTCTGCTAGCATAATTGAGGTATGCACGTGCTCGGTTGATTCTGCATGTTGACGAACAAATTGTATCTGCGTTACGGAGTCGCTTAATGATGGCCGGTTAAGTGAGTTGTGTTTGGGTGGCTGTGCTGTTAATGACTGTCACATGTGTGCAGGGGAGGAGGGAGAGGAGCACCTTGAATGCAATGTGGAGACTAGAGGTGAAAATGCAAGTGTCAAGTATGGAAGGCGGGAAGGTGGAAATATAACTCAAAGGTTGGATTAAGAATCACTCACTATGTTTTGAGTTTGTCATTTTGTAGTGCCGTTCGAATGTAATGTGAAGCGCTTTGAGGGCCTTGTAAGGTGGATAAGCGCTGTATAAATGAAGTACCATATAGTGAGTGTCCTCATTTAAAGTGCCTTTGTTCAACTATAAATACATTTTGTTTTCCAGCAGAAGCCTGAATGTTTTGTGGTAACTATTTGGAACTTTTCATAATTCCCTCCATCTTGTCTAAGGCTCCAATTCCAATTGAAGAAAAAATCACTCAAGGCACGATGTTGCCCCAAGTGCCCCCCAACCATTCTTCACTGTTAAGTATGGTGTTCTTTTGGTGATGAGCCGTAACGGACCATAACATAATCTCCCCAAAACATGTGGGAAAATGCATTATGGGGGTTGAAGAAGTACGGCAATTAATATCATCATCATCATCATCATCAAGACACATTAGTATTTATTTACTAAGATATCAAATTAGAGTTACGGACGTTTGTTCATGAATGGAAAGAAAAGTGTTCAAAAAATACTTAAATGTTAAAAAGTCAGTGAATCTGAAAGAACCTGCGTCCAAGCACTTTTTTGGTACTTGGTGACAGGTGGTGTAAATATAACATATGTATTAATACAATATGTATTTTGTAGATTAAAAGTTTGTTAAGCACTACCTACATACCTAAAAGAAACAACACATGCGTAAGTATGGTTTGCGGTTCATATTAAGTTGTTCATTAACTTTTGACTTTCCATTTTCTCAGACAACAAAGGAGACTCATTGGGTGGATATATATTTTTTTCTAGCCGCTTTCCCCCCTCCAGGCTGTGACCGGCCTCATAAACGTCTCCAGACACAAGGGCTCTGTCCGCCATCTGACAATGATTAGGCTGCGGCCTCCCTCAATACATGTCAAGCCCGCACACTCAATTACACCGCAGCGCACCTTTATAACGCGGTCAAACGAGCCACCCGGACATTTGAAAAAAAAAAATATATATATATATATATATATATATATATATATATATATATATATATATATTGGGGTGCAGGAAACGGCAATCAGAGGAGAGTTTATAGTTTTCAGAGCAGGGGGGCGACAGCAACTCAGCGTGGTGAAGAATAATGACTGAACTTCAGGCCCAAAACCTAAGTAAATCTAGAAATTACAAAGTAAAACAAAAACAAATCATAATCTTGCCTTAATTACAATAACCTGCTTCACCAACAGGTTGCAGGATACGGTTGTTTGCAAATTGGCCACTTTGCACTCATTTATCTGTACTTGTACTAGTTAGCTTTACTCACACAATTCCATTGACGCTTTTTTTTTTTTTTTTTTTTAATGGCCAGAAACCAGTCTTTATATTGTTTATTACTTTGTCTTCTCAATTCGGTGTTTAGTTGTTTTGCAAGCTTTGGTGAGCTAAAGAGAAAAGTTAACGTAGCTTACTTGTTTTTTGCGGTTTCATAATGACAGTTTAATGTCGATTTCGATGCAGATTTTCAAATGTACTTATGTAGAGTAGTTCATAACCAAGTCAAGTTGAGCCGCATAAATGCCAGGTCAAAGACAACACAAGTAATATTTTTAGGTGAGCAAGTCCCAAGTGCTTAAAGTATGATGGATGATGATGAAGCATCTCTAATTTGTTTGTAAGTCCGAATACGCTAACGCAGTAGCAAAACCATGATTACAGAAAAAACAAACAAACCAATCAAATGAAAAACGGTAAGTACGTAAAGTGTAAAGTACGTAAATGTGGGAACTGCCGGAAAACAATGACATCCAACATTATACATGTTTCCTCCAGATTCTTTTGGATGTAATTATTAGCACGCTAACTATTGCGTATCAAACATTGACAAAGAAAGGCCACTGGAAATCCCTGAATAGTTAATTCCATTCACGGTTGAAAAACATTTTTCTTTCTCATTGATTTGAGACGCAATTTTGAAGAGCAGCATGTGATTTCCACCATTTCAGGTGCTCTTTGAAGGCTGGCTTTTGAATGGAAAACGGCATTTTAATTATTTTTTGGGGAAAAATGTCAGACTGAGGTGCAGTTCCTTTGAAAGGCAAAGGCATCAAAGGAATATTACCATGAAATAAAATTGTTCTTTTGAAAAATAGAAAAAATATCATAGGCAGTGGAGCGTATGGTTTTAGTTTACCATGCTTTCTGGTTTGATTTTTCCAAAATATATTAGTTAATAATATTCTAATACCGTCCATCCATCCATCCATCCATCCATCCATCCATCCATCCATCCATCCATCCATGTTAGCAAGCCACCGCGCTAGCAACTCTTCGTCGACCACCACCTCGAGCTGGCCTGGAAAGCGGCATTCTCAACATCAGTCGACGTTAAAATTTGACTAATACGTACATGTCTTTACCTTTGCTTGCATTGAGTGAAGTTGAAAAGAGTTGAGAACAGAATTCAAAGCGGCTGGCATCAATTTCACCATTGTTTGATTAAATATGCTGTGGGATCATTATTTATTAAAGAAAAAAAAACAGTGTTCCACATCACAAAACTCTTTGAATTTTGACTTAATCAAAAGTGCAGTGTTCCATATAGACCTGGTGATTACATTATATTTAATCGTCTCTAGCAGCCAAGTCATCCTTTCATCATGATTAATGAAGTTTTACATGTCAGCAACAATATGTCATTTTACAATGTACTTCACATGAATAACTCTTAAATTAGCTCCACTGTTACATTACATTGGGACAGACTAAAGTTCTCTATGTGTATTTTTTTTTTAAATCTTGGTGTGCCTATATAGCTTTTTAATTGAAGAGCATGATTTTTTTTATTTTATTTTATTTTATTTTTTTTTAATATCCCTGGTGGGTGGGCAGCATGTGTGTGGCTGAGCAGAGTTGGCCACATGACTCATCGACATGAATCCACATTCTGTTCACACGTTCGCCTGTTGACAAACTCCACAAATTTTATCCTAAATCTGTTTTTTTTTTTTTTTTCATGTTTACCCAAACCATCTATGGCATGTCTGTCTTACTGAAGCAGTGCAAAGTGAGCAGGGTGGGTGGCTTTTGGCCCTATTTGGCTGGTTGTGGTAAAGGTAGTTGGTGGGTTTGTTTGATCAGTACATTCGACGCCAAGCTAAAAATGAGAATCGAGTTGCAGCGATGACCTGCGATTGGCTGGAATAAGTCAGCTGAGATCAACTCTAGCTGATGAGGACAAGCAATAAAAAGAAAATGGTTGGACGGATTGCAGAGTTACTTACATTGTAGACGCACCTGTGCTAAATAGAGACCGCATAAAAACATTATTGAAATAGTTTTATCTCTCCTACACACTTTAAGCACATTTAAACTCATTAAAACATCTTCAACTCCCTAATTCTTATTAAAACATACTCCCCCAAAAAAAGTTTTACGTTGGCACCAATATAACTGTGGAACTGTTATTACCTGCCATGCTTCTACTGTACCTCGTTCCAGATTCTTACCAGTCAACTTGGCTCTTCTTTATACTCATTTCCTCTTTGTTGCAGGCACCATCTTACCTGTTTTCATTGGAAGCGAGGCGAAGAGAGGAATGACACTTTGTAGCAGCTGAGTGAAAGACGGGATTTGGAAGGTAAGCCGCCTCGCTGATCCTTTTCGGAAGAGCCAAAGCGTGAGGCGCACCGCCGGGCTCTCGCAGTGACAGGTCCGCTTTTGATACCTGACCAGTCGACGGCAAAACTGACACCTCCTTTTCTTTTTTTCTTCCGACATGCCTCTGATCAAATATAAAGCGCACTCAGACTATTTTTGCACATTAATAATGACTAGACTTTGCCAGGAGGGGCAGGAATAGTACCTTTTTTTTTTTGTTTTTTTTGTTTTACCATTCCACTGTTAGATCATATATCATAGAAAGACCTAAGAAAGACTTCAGGGTCTAGAAAGTCAGTGTTGGTGATGGATCAATCATCATGGTTGATATAAGATAGGATGGGTTACAGCACAGTACAGTAGTGGTTAGCAGTCCTTACTGTAATTAAGATCTACGAGACCTGTATCAACCTAAATATTATTTAGTATTTCTGCAAGAAGGAACAAAAACTATGCAACAAAAGCAGATTACATGGTGGGTTGTTCCAAGATTACTTTTCTAAGCTTCTATTTTATAGATTGAGTCATAACATACTCTAGTCTAAACAAGTGTATCACATAACAATATACAGAAGCAATTCTATAATAGTTTTAAACTTTATTATTGTTTTATTTCATTTGATTGCATCGTGGTTTATTCATTATTATTTATTTTTATGTTTGTATGGCACAGCATTGCCTGTATGTCTTAAATGATGGCAACATTTTAAGCCTAGAAGATAGGAATTTATTCCTGTGGGACTTTTGGGACCAACTTGGAAGTCAACCTGACTGGATTATGTTGGACTGTGGAGCCCCTTCCACCGCATATTTGTCATTCTTCATTTTCACACATGAATGTCACCTTTCATTTGGCGAAATAGAATCATTTTAATTGCCTTTTCCTCCCCTCGAGTAGTTTGATTTACAGGCAACTTGGCGTTTTTAGCACCCTAAATATGAATTGACCTCTTTGTCCGACAGTGTGGGTTATAACAGGCGCAGAAAAATGTCACTCACAATACACACACACATAGACTCACAAGAGTGTAAGAGTATTTTATTAGGTGACCATTAAAGCAAATGTTGTGCGAAATTAATCAAGTGTGATTTAACTCTGTTTTCGCTCTAGACCTGCCCACCAGGTTGTGTTTGTTGAAATGTTTTCTTGCTATTTTAGCAGAGGTCAGAGTGGACCAGCTGACTGTCTGTTGACGAGGTGCAATAAAGTGTGCAGTTCTTGGCACACTGAACTGTCTCTGCCTAAACAAAACATCACATGAAGTCACCGTTTTGACGTCAATACATCAAACACTGAACCACGAAAGTGGCCCAGTGGGGAAAAGCTCTCAGGATTTGAACACAATCCTCTTCGGCTGGCCATGGTGAATGGATGCTTTTCTTATTATTTTAGTATTTTGGCACTCCTACAGAAAACAGTATCAATTTTTGCTGCATGCTTTGAATGTTGAAGCAAAGTTTTTTTAATACTATTTTAGCATGGAATTATACATGAAGTGTTCCTCCACCTTTTCATGGTCCATCATCATGTCCAATCAATCTTTTTTTAAACTAGATTTTTGCTGTATACTTAACCACTGTAATGCCCTTACATGTGGGAAAGGAGAGCCACAGTCGTCGATACAATTATCAGCCATTTCTTCAACACCGGGAGAGCTGTCGTCGCTACAGCACTCCTCAATTCTCACCTGCCATCACAAATTTTGCTGCATTCTTTGATCCAAATAGTTTGAATATTTTAAAAGCTATTCTCACTCATTGATTTTCATAGTTGTACATGAGCTCCCTCTATTGCTCCGTGAAAGAATCACTAAAATGCTCACATTTTGCATATTGTTTGTTACATTGGCCTAAACTATTTTTTTTTTAATCTACTAAATGTACATTTGTTAAGTACAGTTCAGTTGAATTTAAAAGTGCAATACATTTGCATTTAATATTTGAGAAATGTTATCTGCACTATATTTAATGGAATCATTATTTCGGCATCTTTTTTTATTTTGTTGAAAACCTGGGCCTACATCGTTACTGTATTTTCGTGCTGATAATGATGATGGCATTTGCTGAGCTATTTATTAATTTTTTTTAGGTGTAAAAAAAAATTGAGAACCACTGTTGAAATATAGAAACACATGCAAGTAGACATTAAATTCAGTTTGTCCCCAAGGGGAGTGCCATATGAACACCTGTCCATCAGAGCGTCGTAAAAGCTTCTGTTGTGACCTCTTGTTGTCTTCCCACACACGTACACACTCCTACACAGTTGTCTGTTGACTTGAGGGCTCCCGGCAGCCGTCAACAGCAGCAGCAGAAAGTGCTTAGTGCTCTAAAAGCGGGAACGACAAGCTTTGTCCTAATCCCTGTTTGGGCCGCAACACCAGCCTAAATAAATGACTGCAATGGGACACCTCTGTTTACCAGCACACTGTGTGCAAAAGAAAAAGAAAAAGCCAAGTGGTCACTTGCGTTGATGTTTTTTGGTTCTCAGCTCAGCACGCATAAAACACTTCATCGTGCGGTTTGCTTTTACTTTGGATTTTTTTTTTGCCTCATGAATCTGCCACTCAGTGTTTTGCTTTTTCTTTGGCTTTCTGCTTCTTTTTTTGCCCCACAAAATCTCAGTTAAGTGAGAATCCAAGGTTGAACTTTCTTCGTTGCGCTTTTTCCTTCATTTTCATTCAAATTCTTCCTCAACACTTGCGCAAATATTTTATAATTGTCTTTTCCTGGGACAAACGTGAAGAAATAACACTTATACAATGTCAGCTAGTAAGTGTGCAGCTTGAATAGCTGTGTATATTTACAATTTACTGTTGCCTCAAAATACCTCAACACAACTGTATGGTTTGTATGGTCACCATCACTACTTTTTTTTTTTTTTGAACTGGAAGTACAATGGCCCCAATGTGAAATTTGTGCCAGTAGAAAATTTTAGGGCACACACTGTAATTTGACTTGTTAATGTTTACATTTGCACTATAAATCAGCTGAAGTCTGAAACAGGGGCTTATCAGCAAAAATATATATTTTTTAATCTACAAATTTACAAGTTGCACATGTGCAAGTAGATGAAAAACTTACTTGCATTGTCCAAAATCTCAAATTTTAGGGGCATAATGCCAACATTTTTGAGGGTTATACTTGATTTTGAGACTATGACAATACTGAAGGTAAATACTTCTTGCTTAAGTTGAAAGCTTGCATCTTTTGGAATCTTCCTTGTTGCTCCTGAAGGTCAATTCTCACATATGCACCCCATAAACGGTGTGACTATAAGGGTGTGAAGAGTGTTGATGTTTGTTTGGACGCTGCTTCAATACCTCAGACCACTGCGGGGGTCACATGGCACTGACATCAAAGAGAAGAATCTCTTCCTGGGTGACAACTTGTGTTTATTCTGACCATATGTGTGTACTTTACATTGTAGTACTTATACTGATTTACTTTTTTTTACTTCTATTTCTGGTTCCCTGGTTAACAGTACTTTTCACTCAACCTTCGTGGGTGCACTTTGATGGCGAAGTCTCATGTGTTTTGTTGAACTTTTTAGCCTACTTTGGCCGAACTCGGAATTGTTCCACTTAAGAGATTCGTGTGTATGAAAAGTTCTATTCCCTGCTCAACAATTCACGTACATGCCTAGTTGTGAGCTTTTTGTTATTTCCTTCCCACCACCATCACCCCGGGGTTTTGTTTTGATGTCCTCCACCACCACAGGCAGATGAATGGCCACATGGAGGGCCCCGGGGTGGTGGTGGTGGTGGTGGGTGGGGTCATGCTGAGGAAGCGCTTTGGACATGTTAAAGGACACCTGTGGGGCTTTAGGGGGCCTCTTCATGATGGACAGGGTTCCGCTTCAGGTGGCAGTAATTTCCCTTAAGCCGGCGGGGAAGGGCAGTGTGGGTCTCATTGTGCGCGTGTACTTGTGTGTTGGTTTGCTTGAAACAATGTATTTGTATTTGACAGAATACAGTGAAATCCCCTTCATTGCAGAGGATGCATACCAGACCCGTGATAAGTGAAAATTTAAAATACCTTTACATTATTTTTAAACACCTGCAACCTTATTTAAACACACTTTTCAACACAATATAGTCATATTTGAATGGAAAAAAAAATCAAGCAAAAAATGTGTTAAAATACTGTACGTATCGTAGTCTTTTTACATACAGGCCTTTAAGAGGCGGGCCTGGTGGGATGGCATGTGAGTGACATTGTCTAGCCTTCGTGTGAGTATCTGGGTATGAGCTGCTTATTGTTTTTATACGTTTTACTGTTCTCCTGGCATTAAATAAATGACAGAAAAGTGCATCTTTCACACATGAGGACATTACTGTAATATATTGTAAAAGCAACCCCCCCAATAAATATTTACAAAAATAAAGTTCAACTCACTGCAAATGCAGCTGATATACACATGCAATGAATGCAATTTGGTAAAGATGCCGTGATGTATACGCATTAGGCAAACACACACGTCCACTCCACACGGCTCACATGTCACTGCTCTTCAGGGAGTAATGACAAGATTGAGTTACCCTGAAAAAGTGCGTGCGCGCTGTCGTTGCTATCTTAACCAACTTAACTGACGTTGCCCTCACTGTTCCCCTGACCTTAATTACCTCAAACTCCACCCCTCCCCTCCTTTCCATGAAGATAGTAGTTGGTAGCACTGAAGCACTGAAAAGAAAATGACTTTATGCAGGATGATATGAGATATTAGCAGTACAAAAAAAGTGTAAATGTATCAATTTAATTAATGTTTCATATGGTGAGATTTTTTTGGGAGAATTTTCCAAAATTAATGGTGTAAATGGAGAATTTACAAACAATTTTCAGGTAATATTCAAATATAATCCTAATATTGTACAGTTAAAAGAACACACCATTTACTAAAAATTAACTCATTTTCCTATGATTTTTATAGTACTTTTTAGCGATATTTTTGCATTAGGTACAGGAGCTACCCTTTTTGGACAGTCTCGTGATCATCATGACATAACACATGCATTCTAATGAACGAACGTGGCCGTTATTTACGCACCGGATACATCTCATAGCAATCAGGTGACTGGGTAATGGCACTGCCCAGGGAATGTTATTATTTTGATACTTTGCAGCAAAAAGAGACCACGGGGATAGAAAGGAACTTTTAACTCATTTACTCCCAAAAACGTATAAATACGTTCTATTTTAAAGATTACCATGCTCACAAAGATGTAATTATACGTTTTGGCTTTGATGCAATCTCTGAACTGAAGAGAATGCTTGAAGCAATGGTAGTTATTACAAAAACGGCCAGCAGATGGCAGCAGAGTATAAGAGACCAAAAAACTATTTTCCTCACTATTTTCAACAGATGTGTGAATAATGATGAAACCTAGCCTTATTCTAATGCTAATTGATGCAAAATGGAAACAGCTAGAAATACATTTTTTTTTCCTGATGAAAGAAAAGACTTTAATCTTTCTTTTGGTAGGTTCCATGTTTTTAAACAATAGGACACAATATGCTATGGGCCTTGCAAAATCAGTCAAAATCCAGTAAAACTATGAAAATGTCCTGGGAGTGAATGAGTTAATATCTTAACTATTTTGACATCTCTGATTGTTAGGGCTTTTTTTTCTTTTTTCTTTTTTTTATTTTTATTTTTATTTTTTTTTATCAATGTTATCTGGCGGGTCAGATGTAATTGGTGGTGGGCCAATGTTGCAACCCCCTATTGTGTGGAAACGTATGAGCACAACTGTACATACAAACAGATCATACAACAACACATGGACTGATTTATATACTTACAAGCATGTATTCTCAAAGTCAATTGGCAAAATGTGTCCCAACTCAAAATGTGGACTGACCTGTATACTGTAAAAACCTTGAGTTATACAACTGTTCAGATCAGTTAGTGAGATGCACACACGCAAACATACTTAGTGGCATGTTTGTTAGCTGGGGGTACACAGGTTATCCATGGGGAAGAGGGGTCAAAGTGTCACAGTATTATATTTCAGCCGCAGAAGGCTCCTCTGCTGAATAGATACTGTCACTAGTATCTTCTTATGGACTTTAAGGAAGGAAGGAGAAATAGTAGATGGGTTTAGGAAATGAGCCGTCACGCTTCCAGATTGCAGGATGATAGAGATCTTAATGACACGTTAGGTTAATAACATACCGGTGCATACGTTTCAATTATGTAACTAATCATTTACATGCAGTTTGATGCTGTTTTTCTACTTGTAACCGCGTGTTTGCGTGTGCGTTTGCGTGTGTGTGTGTGTGAGTGTCACAGTGGTCATCGGAGAAGCTTTTCCCGCATCCTCACATAGTGGTCGCTCTATATTTGGGAGCTGGAGCGAAGCTAGCGACCCCGACGCTCACCCCACACCTGCCCTGTGTGTGTGTGCATGCCTGTGTGGAGACACACACACCCACACACACCCACACAATTGCTTGTAAGCTTTTGTGTAGTCTATGTAACTGCTTTTAAAGCAATCGGGTCCCGTTACGTGTCTGTTTGCATTCGGCAACACAAAAAGAAGCATAATAAGGTACGCTTTTGAAGTGCGCTTCACAAACTTGCTAGAATTGTGTGAATTAAAACATTTACTGTTCTGTGCGGATTCCAAGTGTTCAAGAAACAAGTGGTCGTTTTATATGATTCCTGTTCTGATAAGCATTTTTTTTTTACTTACTTCAAAGCTTTTGACTGGCAAACGGTTAGCCAGTTATTATCCAATCAACTTGAGTTCTCTCCTCTGCTGTTATAATAGCCATTTTCAAAGCAGCCCAGTTGAGATATTTTCCCAGCCAAGTCTTCACAAGTCACCAACCGATGCATCCTTAGTTTTAGCTAGCAGGCGACACCAACATCGGGTATCATGTGCTTTCTTGGATTTTGTGAATTTCAATTGGAAGAAGACTTGGGTTGCGACTGAAAACGTTTTCTGAGATCACAAGGGCTGCAAATTGAGAAACAGCTAATGTCATGGACTGATATGCTTTTCCTCTCTTCTCCCTCTTTTATTACATCAGCTACCCCATCTCCCTCATTCCATCACTCCCCTCTTTCGTCCCTTCCCACCACCCCCAATCACCCTCTGCCACTCCACTAATTGCCACTTGTTGGGAGCATCCCGGGAGCTCATTAATTGGTGAAGAGGAGACAGGTGGCGCCACAATGTTATGATGCTACATGTTTGTGTGCGCGTGTGTGTGTATGTGTGTCTATGTGTGGTGTTCCCTGCTTGTTAGGGGTCCCGAGCCCCCTTCTCACTGTAATCTCTTTGTTTATGCAGTGCGAAAAAGGCCTGGCTAGGCCGTGAACTCCCCACGCTCTTATCCCACTGTGCCACTCACCCTTAGTGGACCCCGATACAAGCCCCCCATCCTTGCCAACCGCCCTCCCAAGACCCTGTTTTGCTCCCATCACCTCCCCCTGCCCAAGCCTATTTTTGTCACGTTCCTTCCCATATGTAATTACTCACAATCTTATCGATACATATGACATTGGCTTGCATTAGCTGTCGTGGCTATGGCAACCTTTGACCTTTGTGGGTGGACCAGCCAGGACACAGCATGTTGGTGTGCACTAGTTACACAAACTGTAATAACAACAACAATAATAATAATAATAATAATAATAATAATAATAATAATAACTGCAATTAACTATGAAGGGCCCCCCCCCGCCCGGGCCAGTTTGGGGTACTTGCATGTTGGGGTACTTGCACATTCAAATGATTTATTTATTCATTTTTTGAAAATGGCATAATAAACCTTTACATATGGATTTTTTTTTTTGCTAGGTGTGTGATGTGCAAAGCTCAATGATTTTTAGTCAATGTTAAGACCCTCAAAAATCTGCATCTTTTTTTCAATATTTCAATATATCATCGTTGGTCTTACACACAATATTGCTTTTATTGTCCATAGAGGGCATCAAAGATAAATAAATAATACATATGTATGCATTGGTCTGATGCCACCTTTAGAGTTTAGAGTGGAAAGATGACTTAGTTATCACACAAAGATTATCCAAATTTTGTACAAAATATCATATGTGGGGTAAAAAAAATAAATCACCCCAAGGGCTAGGTGGTGCTATATTTATAACCGAATATTGTTAAGAAGATACCTTCAGGTTGTGACAATAAACATACATGTGAAGTTTGGGAATTTTTGGAGCATGTATTTTGTCTTTTATGGCGAATAAAATATGAAACACAAAATATGATGCCCCGTCAATAGTTTTAGCTAGCATACCAGCCTAAATGACACACTACCTCAAACCTGTGATTAAAAAATATGTGCATTACTACTTTACAGACTAAATTGAATTTCGAAGTTTATTTTTCCTGAAAAAACAAAACGAAACAAAAGTTTGATGTGTTTTAAGCTCCGTAGGATAAAAAGAAAAAAAGAAAAAAAAGAAAGCGATACTGGACCTAAATCTATCCAAGACAAAACGGGCGGCAGGCATGCACCACCAAGATAACTCGCGCGAAAGTGCCATTGTGCTTGGCAGGTGTGAGAGCGAAAGATGACGAGTAAAGAGCAGCATCACACATATGCGCACACACACAAAGGTTTTTATTCTGGCGGCGCTATTCTTGGGACTTGGCAGTTGTCATTGGGCCGTGGATGCGCTTGTGGATCTTTTATTAGCCTCCCAGTTCTGGAGGGCCTCCCATGCATGTGACTGGATAAACAAAGTCATCATAGTAGTGCACTGCCATCATGTGACCATTAGTATTCTTAAACGGTGTGAAGAGGTGATACATTACTATTGACTACAGATTGACTACAGTGAAATCCCGTTATATCACCATTAATACTTAATGGTTATATTTTGTGTTTTTCTTTTGTTTACAAGATAAATTAACTCCATGACCAAGCTGGCGACTCAATTTATTTATCAAATCAATTTTCCCCTTTGAAATGAATTGAAATTTCAATTGAAGTATTAAAAAAAAATATATATATATATAGCAATACTTCGATTCCTAATGCTACTAATAATAATAATTATAGTAATTTTTTTCTTTTCCTCTGATTGTGAGGGATGCTGAAGCATTCCCACATATGTTATTGTGATTTATTCTCCACACTTTTTTGCCGCAACTCCCACATAATACTTCCAATTTACACTGTTCAAATTTCAACTAGCTTCAAAAATTCACGCCTCCCGGGGTATATATATCGTCTGATTCCACATTACTTGAAGTTATCGCACAATTTAACGTTAAATATAAACTTTTCTCCATTCATTTTCAATGGGACAGACAGTGAACTTTTTCCAAGTATCACATTCTATGCCCACTTCCATACATATAACTTATCATCATTGCCAGGTGTCTGATACTGCTCGGTAGCATAGTTGGTAAAGTGCATTTTCCAGTAACCAGGAGGTCATCATTGCATAATTTATCTCTCAATTTACTTCATAAGCATTCCACATACATTCAAATCTTAGCATTCACCTATTAGCATTCAGCTTTCAGCATTCCCACACAATTTCTCTAGAAATTGCACTTAGTTTAGTTATTGTTAAAAAGAAAACATTTAACTTGATGTGAGAATTTCTCTGAATGTTCTGAACTCGCCAAGCGCGGAACTGTTTTTGCAATTTGCACGATCGATTCACGGATTTCGACGCTGCCCTTTTAGTCACGATTTTCAAGGCTTTTTGTAAACAATTGCTGAGCTCAAATGCACTTTGGTGGAACACAAAAATGGAAGGTGGGTGGCCACAGCTTGTGCTCGCCTCCATTCTGTGCCAGGCTGTTAGGAAAAGTATGAATCAGAGAAGGAGGCGGCATTCACAGAGCTCCCACTCACTAAACTTCTTCTTCTGTCCACTGTTGCTGTTTCAAATTGCTAACATTCCAGCCTTTTGGCCCCTAAACCCCTCATTTCCACATGTGAGGGGCCTCCATTCATTTGGCTTCTGCCTTGGGGGCCCGGGGGCGTGAAATACAATCTGTATAGTATATAAATATATTTGTGGAGAATTCAGCAAGTTGATTGGACAACAAAGACCTTAAGTACAGTTGAGCTTTAAATGTACGTTTCCATCACTCTGTGGACACTTACGGGAAGTAATATGATCATCATGTCATTGAAATCCTATATATCACCTTTGCCAATGACTTAAGGGCAGGTAGTGCTACATTATTGCACTTGAGGAAAAGTTCAATATTTATGATATCACAATCTCACTGTTGAACTTGTGAGACCACCACTTGACCCCTCCCCTCTCATTTTATTGGGCCCTCGCCCAGACTCCACCTATCCATGTCAACGTTTTTATTGTGGGCTGTAAAGTGATCTGGTGAATGGTTTCACAATGACAAAAACAAACAGTAAAAAAAAAGAAAAAAAAATGCAGTATATAATTAGATCCTCATAAACTTAAATGGTCTGACACCCACCTTGGTTTGTTTGTGTGATTTGTCTCTCTGTGTGTGTATGTGGTGGTAAGGGGATAGAGTGAAATGTCATTTACAATTGCTATGAGTTTGCATTATTGCATGCACGTTTTAATATATATAAAATAGAAATGGTTCTAAATGTATTATTGTTTTCAGTGATTAATATTTGTTTCAGGTTTAGGAAGAAATACTTGTATGAAAATGTTTCTTTTTTTTTTTTTTTTTTTTTAGAATGTTTTTTCTTTTTATCTGTAGCCATCTTTTGGTTTGGTGGTTTTATTTAATTGTTAATATTTTGTTATATTTCATTGTTTAATTTCTTTTTCGTAATTTTTTATAATAATAATAATAATAATAATAATAATAATAATAATAATATTAATATTAATAATGAATAATGTAATTTATTTTTATCATTTTTATTTTCATATTTTATATTTTATTAAATATGTATTATTTTATAATTTTATGCATTTTTTCTCTTTTTTGTTTTCCCAGATATCTTTTATGTGAAGTAAAAAAGAGAGAGAGAGAGAGAGAGAGAGAGAGAGAGAGAGAGAGAGAGAGAGAGAGAGAGAGAGAGAGAGAGAGAGAGGAGAGAGAGAGAGAGGAGAGAGAGAGAGAGAGAGAGGAGAGAGGAGAGGAGAGAGAGAGAGAGAGAGAGAGAGAGGCCACACATAAATCAGGCATACGTCAGGCAACATTAGCTTATCCAAACAATAGTCTCCACTTTTTTTTGTAGCGGCCCTTATTCTCATGAACAAAATGGATCTCCTTACTGTGACTAATCGCTAAATTCAGAAGATTGTAGTTGTTGTTTGTTCACGTGTCTGATTGCGTTCAATGCTACCTGGTTTTCCCAGTTTCCTGCAAAGTAGAAAACCAAGTGCTCCCATGTGTAATTTTAACAATGTGCTCATTTATCTTTCAACTTCTGACTCCTCTCATCCAACTGTCGACTTTCATCCTGAGAACAAAATCCTCCACTGATGCCTCTGAGTGTTATTCCTCTCTTGAAAGAGTTGAAAGGTCAGTTAAGAACAAATCAGCAAAGGGTTCAAAGGTGAACACAGTCAACTTATTTTTTCTCTTCTTCTCTTTCTCTCGGTCGCGGCTTCATCATCATCATCATGGCTGCTGACGTTATCCCTCATTTCCTCACTTCTCTCCCCAATTTCCTGTGCGGAGATTTGGTAGCGACCAAACAAAAAAGTTCCACTTGGCCTCAAAATGGCAAGACTGGACTAATTTTATTTAGTGTAAATACATAGAGTGGCTCCAAAAAGCTCCAAAAAGTTCACGGCATTCTCAGCCAGGCACATGTAGTATATGATGAATATGAAATTGTTCCTCTTGACATTTATTCATGAAAGGGGGCACCTTGCATAATAAAATTGAAGGAAACCACTAGAAATTCACGGTCTAAAAATTCCATGGCACGGACGGACACGTGTGCAATGTACATGTCAGAATATGCGATCTGTATTCGCAACAGTTAAAAATCATAACCACCAGACTCGAAATAATTCACAGTCATGTCGAACAGTCTCGCATCCTATCACTTTTCTCACTGCTCAGAAACTACCGAGGGAATGCTAGGCGCGAAACTTCCTCTGCAAGAGCTGTGGTGCACTCATTATCGCTTTTAAACAAAGTCCTACCAGGGCTCTTTTAAACCACTAATCCTCTCCTCCATGACGACAAATACAAAGAAGTAGCTGCATGCGACAAAGCGGGATAATAAGAGAACACAGCAAAGCTAACCGAAAGCTAACGAATGCGATTGCTACTTTTGACAGTTATGACAAACACCACCTTGCACATTAGAGATAAACAAATCAACTACCATTAATCAACTATCAAATCAAATGATGATGCTCATAGATTACAGTACAAATTTAAACTAAATGGATGGATGGATACATAGAATTTTTACACTGGCATTAGAAGCTTCTCTTTCTCCAGTATCGCCCTCCATTGAGGCGTAAAGGATTGCTATGTAAATTCTCTGTTGGGTCAGTGTGAATGGACAGATTATGTTAAAGTGCTTTTTAGTAGAAAGGAGCGCTCCAGTGAATGGGTGCTGATTAGCAGATGTGCTGCTGTGCCACCAGAGGTGTTCACCCCCTGCCTGAAAATCATTTTACACAGTCCATAATGGGGATAAGGAAGCGGTCCCAATCCATTGACACCTGTGGAAATCCCCCAAAGAGAATTGAGGGCAGAAATGCGGAAATGTGTATTTTTGTAGTTTCTCTTGCTGTATGTTACCAGTTCTTAGCATGTTATCAGATCTCGTTGCAATTAATACCTGACTACAGGGTATGATGGAAAATCCATATCACTCCACTTCAATGCATTCTATATTAAATATTAAAGTGGCTATACTCTTAGCATATCGGTTGTTAGTATTTTAGCATTTTGTCCCGTCTATTATTTAAATTTTTAGAAAGATGGGAAAAAATATCTTTCTGCACCCTGTTTGCTATCTTGCTATATCCTCCTGACTACCAGGACAAAAAATATTGTCCAATCATGTTTATTTTGATATTCCACAATCTTTGTGAAGTAACTGGAATACTGCAAAAGAAATTTTTGAGGAAAAAAACAAGGTTTTATTTTTAAGCTATGATGTGTCTACTACAGAGGACATTTTTTTAAACTTAAATACTAGGCTCAAATACAGTTAAAATAGTCCAAACAATACTTTAATGCGTTCTTAAGAGTCTTATAGAACACATGCTAACAATATTTAAAGCCTAAATTTGTTCATTAAAAAGTGTTATACACTTACTATTCCTCTTCCCTAAAAAGTACTTGCACTGAGGGAAGCCATTTTCTTTTATGATGCAATCAAAGGTAGCAAAGCTCCACCCCTACACATTTGATATCATTGGAAAGCTCTGAATGTTCTCTATAGAGCACAAAATGAGTTAATTCAATTGTATGCACTGGTTGGGAGATATTCAGTTTTAAAAAAAGTCCACTACAGAGGACAAATTGAATTGCTGGTAGTCAGGAGGATACGTTAACATACAAATTGTTTGCTATCAAGCTGTTATCATACAGTTTCAAGATTCCCGCCATTACCACCATTTTTCATGCAGAGGTGTCAATTACAGGTCCAGAAAGTCAAACCCCTGCCACAATTTGGCCTTAGTCACAGGTGCTTGACGGTGGAGTAGAAGTCAAACTTTGGAAGGTTTTTTACTTTATGGACCCGGATTACCCCGCAGACCCCCCCCCCCCAAAAAAAAAAAATCTTTAGGGTGGGGAAAAACTTTAAAAAAAAAAAAAAATTTTTGTTCTTTCAAATGTCAAAATGGGTCTAATTTGACCTAAACAGTATGTAAGGGTTAAGATGTCTAGCGCCAACTAAGAAAGACACCTGCAGCGTTAGTTGCTAAATCTTCAAGTGTGAAGTTATGGGTGGGGGGGAACAGGCCTAGTATGAGCTTCAGTCTTCTAGTCTGTGCTCATTAAAGAAAGGCTGTGAAGCACGTACTTGATGACTTTATTATCCCGAGGTCATTCCGCCTTGCCGCCCAGGACATGTCTGGACCTGATTCTCTTGACACTGCTCTGAGTTCACCAGAGACCAAACCAATTAATTAACACGACTCACCATTGGCCAGACACTCTCAGCGGCTCGGGTCACCGTCATGGCCGACCCAAAACGTCACACGGGGGGGACGTCAACACCTTTGCTGTAGTTTTAGTCGAGGTCCAATTTTAATGTGGGAAAGGGCGCTTGGAAGAGCGAGCCTCTTGTATATTTATGCAGTGATTTTTCCTCCCATCGCGGAGAGCACCCTTTTGTTCGCGGCTAATGAACAACGCTAACCAGTGTGAGAAAAGAAAAAAAAAAGTGTTCGTTGGGGCGGTCGCTACAAACGAGAAAGATTAGCATGAAAACAAAGCTGCTTTGTCGCTTCTGTTTAGCGTCAAGGCAACAATCAGTTTGTTTCCTAAAAAACGCTGCTTGCTAACATTGTGTTATTTGTTTAACACAAATTGCTCCTCAGCCATCAGAACGACAACTAATAATCCACAGTTGAAATACTAGTCCACAGGCATTTGGTTGCACGTGATGATTGTTGCTCTCGCAGGTAGTTTATGCTGCCACCTTGCACAGTAGAAATAATCAGAAAGATTGATAATATTTCATACAGTCCAAAAATTGTCTACAGCCATGTTTTTGTCATATGATTATTCAATCACTCTTCTTGCCTGTAATTCATGAAAACCATCACCTTGCACAATACAAATCAGAATGATTAGAAATAAGCAATATGTCTTATACAGAACTCATTTGCCCCCAAAAATGTATAAATACGTTCTATTTTAAATGTTCTAGGCCTGAGTGTCCCAAAGATGTATGTATACGTTTTTGTTGTTGTTGTTGTTTAATGCTACAGCATACAGAAGGCCTTGATGCAGCTTCTGAACTGAAGAGAACAATTTAAGCAATGGTAGTTATTACAAAACGGCCAGCAGGTGGCAGCAGAGTATGAGATCAACCAGGGCCATGTTAAAACAAGCCGATTTCCCCACAGTTCAAAGCAGATTTGTGAATAATGATGAACCTTAGCTATATTCTAATGCTAATTGCTGCAAAACAAAAACAGATACAAATATATATTTTTTTTCTTGATGAAAGAAGAGACTCTAATCTTTCTTTTGGTAGGTTCTAGGGGTGTTAAAAAAAATCGATTCGGCGATATATCGCGATACTACATCGCACGATTCTCGAATCGATTCAATAATCGGCAGAATCGATTTTTTTTTTTTTTTTTTTTTTTTTTTTAGGATTCACACCTTGAGCATGGAAGAATGTTATATGAACGGCACATTAAGCCTTAATATTTTTATTTTAATGCTGTTCAAATGTGAAACAGATTGCAAACTGTTTGTGTACAGTGGCTCACGGTTATAAGCCTCAAGTTTTAGATAAATATATTCATACAAATCTTACAGTGTACATGTACAAATTTACTGATAGTATTTTCTAAATTTGAATGGAAAAAAATCGCAACAATCGACTTATAAATTCGTATCGGGATTAATCGGTATCGAATCGTGACCATTCGTATCGGGATTAATCGGTATCGAATCGAATCGTGACCTGTGAATCGTGATACGAATCGAATCGTCAGGTACTAGGCAATTCACACCCCTAGTAGGTTCTATGTTGTTATATGAATAGAACACAATATTCTGTGGGCCTTGCAAAATCAGTCAAAATCCAGTAACACAGACGGGAGTGAAGAGGTTTGCTTCAGTGAAAATGGCTGGGAGTGAATTAGTTAATTAATGAGTTATTATAACAGTTTTTCATGATAACAACCACCTTCCACAGTCAAAAGAAGTCCATGGGCTTGTGTCACATGATCATGCAATTGCTCCTTTCGCCAATTATTAACACCACCTTGCACAATAGAAATAAACACAATAACAAAAAAATCACTCATGGGGACAGATGCAATGTACTCTAGATCCAATGGCTCCTCTCACCAGTTATTTACGATAACAACTACCCTGCACATTGAAATAAACAAGCCGACTCAATAATTTACAGGAATCCAGGCCAAGTGCGTCACAGTTGGAATGGCCTAGTAGTGTGTGTACTGTACACCCTAAGTCAGCTCCTACTGCTTTCTATTATATACATACAGCCCCACCACCCCTCTTTTTCCCCTTTTGCACTAAACCTGGTCTTTCTCCTGTCTGCTCCCTGCCCCCGTTTCTTTTCCTCCCACGGATCGCCGCTCTCATCCCCCTCCGCCGCCTCCCTCCATATGTGTCCCAGCCCTCCCTCCTTACTGGGCAAGTGAACTCTCTCTCTTTCTCTCTGTGTGCTACTGTCAGTTCAGGTTGGAGGACGAGCCACTAGACCTGCTGCTGTTGCCGGTGCTGGTGGCGGTGGCGCGTTTGGCGCGGACTTTGTCACATCGCAGCAATACGGAAGCTCTGCTCTGACAAGCCTCCTCACAAACTACCCCGCCGCACCCCCGCGTCCTCCACACTCGACAAGAGAGGAGAGAGGCAGTGCGTGAGGAGTGTCGAGCAAGCGTGGAGGGGGAGTAGAGCGGAGCGGCGGGCCCACTCTGACCATGCCAGTGTGGGGAGGAAGGCTGCCTCGCTGCCTGTGGAGCCACCGAACTGCGCTGCTGCTGCTACTACTACTCGGACTTGTCTCTCTGGACACGCCGGTGCATGGTAAGAGTCCATTTTTATTGTGTGAATGCTGAAGAACATTGACACATTGTTCTACACCCCAAAAATAGATTTTCTTCTTATGGTTTCCACCAAATTTCATTCTACCTCAATCATGACATCTTGCTGTGAGACCAAAGTTACTACTTTTCCAATGATTGAAAAAAGAGTCCCATTGAAATAAATGGAGACATGTTCCAAACCAACTTCAAACTTTTCAACTCATACAGTGCATCTTGGGAACTATATTCCCCAAATTTTCCCATATTTTCCATGACAACATTGCCAAATCAACACAGACGTTTTGCACATTTCCATCTTCCAATTTCACATTGTTCAGCACATGCAGAACATCTTGGGAACTATTCGTCACATTCCCAAATGTCTAACTATTCCTCACAAAATTCACAAATTAGAACGTATTTGAACTCTTTCCACATTTCTTGTCCAATTCACTCCAACTGCTCACATTCGACATTTCAACCATTTAATCAATTCTGCCGCATATCAGTTCAGTGTCAGCTTTTCAGCATTCACATGCAATTTCTTTGCATTTTCTCCATCTTTTTTCTCTTCTCTCCAAAGTATTTGTACTTGTCATTAATCATTATGTGCCACGATTGAATTCAAAGTGTGCCTATGTGTTGACAAACGCTGTCAAAGCACATCAGCCACATTGCCCGTGACCATGTTTGGTATCTGCTGTGTGATTGGCGAGGTGTCACATGAATGGCTCTCGTATCTTTAGCGCTACTATGTGCTGTGGTGTCATCACGGCTGTTTGTTAAGACTCATGCATTTATATTCCCTAAATATAATGGAGGAGGACGTGTAGCATCTCAAGGCATGTCTATGGTGACATATCTTTCATTGGTATTTGTGCCATTTCTCATTACGCTTGAAAGCTATTTCAAGGACTCTTTGTCAAGGTAGTACAGACAAGGAAGAAGATCACCAATTCTGGATTATATCCTGAAAAAGGTGAAAACATAATGGTCATAAGATTTTTCTGGCAATTTCCTTTGGACTTGGGCAGCTCAAATGGTTTTGGGTTTGCTAGGATGGATGTAAAATTTGGGCATGTTGCATAATTTTGTGGTAATGCAAACTCTCAAAAAAAAAGAGAATATAATCATAATGGTAGAGGACAAGGATGGATGTTTGACAAAATTTTGTTGATAGATTTCCTTGACCAAGGTGAAATCTCTGGAGTTTCAATTCCATTTGCGCTAAATTTATGGGTGGTGTAAAAAGCTCCGAAAAGAAAATAACATCACTTGCATACATGTTAATTTCCTTCAGTTAATAAATAAAAGAAAATCTATGTATTTATAATTGGATGGGAGAATATAAATGTTCTGAACTCCTGTTTCCACTCCAGTGTTGAACTACAAAGTGAATAATGGATGATAGTAGACAGTCTTGACCAGTGGTGGGCTGTAGATTAGATACTTCAGTAGGGAATTATTCAAATTAATTCACCTCTGAATACCAACACATCATGCTGCAATTATAAGGAACCATCAATACTATGCAAAAATATAACAGCAGGCAACATCTGGAGCAAAGACATAAAACATTAATAAAATGAATCATACCCACCAGAGATGCTGATTATCAAATGTATTGAAGTGCGCAAATCACTACAGATGTACTTTCCTAGTCAATGATGGTGGCTCTGACCAGTCAGACGACAGAAAAATGCTGATGTCATCAAGGACGCATTTGAAATCCGATTGATTAAAGGAAGTGTCCCATTGCAAAGTTAGCTGAAGTTACATAAATCAGCACAGCTGATGGGCAGATTCTGTTGTCATGGCAATGCCTACTGGCTGAAATTTGATTGGACCCAAAAAATAAAAAAACCAAACAACCTCCTTATATACATACTGGAAGTAGTGCACCCAATAGAAATACAATAAATGAAGAAAATAGACTGTTGGGAATACATTTCTATATATTTATAGGGAGGAAAATAATTAAGTGTGTAAATGTAGGCAAGTGCTTCTAATGGAGGCCTGCAGAGAAGGCCGTCAAGTGGACTGACTGATTGGATGCAATTGCACCTTAACGGTTGTTTTTCATGTTAATGGACATGTTAATCTTTTTAACCCTGACTGCCCCTCCTCCACCTCCTTTACACCTGTTTGATACATTATCATCCCACCATAACATTCCAAAAAGGAGGAATTTGAAGAATAACGTTGTGCGCTCTGAAGCTGTCTGCCGCACTGCCCGACCTCGTGAGTGATAGTGTCTGACCTTATTTTATTTTTCTCTCCTTTTCTTTTCGGTGCACTTTGCTTCTATTTAAAGTGACGGGGCTTGTTTCAGCTGGGGGAAGCTCTGAAGTGCGTCCAGCTCGCGGGCTCATCATAGCTCACGCGGTGCGCGTACCCCCCCCGAGGTCGTCCGGCAACCTTTTGGCCGCGCGTCATCCATCCTCTCGTCCATCTTTCGCTGTCACGGCTCACTTTAGAGGCGGCTTTCCGTTCTGGTCTGCCGTCCAAGCGAGTGGCTCTGAAAGCCGTGACCGTCTGAGCATTTCACACACACACACACGCACGCACACGCACATAGAAGGCAAACATACAAAGTGTCTGCATGTTTCTGATTCATGTGAACACTGACTGCTCTGTCCAAGAATCCAAACAACAGCTGCCAGCGACTGAGACGTATGTGAAGTCTGACATCGAGTTGAACCCGAGCCAAGTTGTTCTTATTCTCCAAGTTTTTCTTTCTTTCTTTTTTTTTTTTTTAAATGGAGTTTGTAGAGAAATCTCCAAGCACAGTTGGTTAATAAAAACACAGCTTTTGTTTCTCACCTGTTGAAATCAAAACATCACATTTTTCTGTATGTAGATTCCCAACAAATTCTTAGATTGAACAATTTTCCATGGTTAAAACATTGAAGAGTGCTTGCATGTCTTTTTCATGGCAAATTCTTGAACTGACTATGGTATAATTTAATTACATTTTTTTGCTTATTTGTCATGTTATTACTAGATATATGTTAATTTGTATTGATGATGTGTTTCTGGTGCAGTTGCATGCAGTTCTATTGGATTTTTGTACAGTATTGATGGTTTAATGTATAGCCCTGCTACCTGCCAACATCTATAAACACAACTTCTTCAGCAAAGATACAAAAAAAAAAAGTTAATTAACTTTTCAAACTTTCCTGGTGTCTCATGTTGAAAGCTTACTCGAGTGCACCCCAGGCCTTTTCAGTTGTTTGAACTTCTTCTCCTCGGAGCTCATTCATTGGCCGACGCATAAGTGATTGATTGGCCAAGCCGTGGGATCGTTCGTTCATTCATTGGCCGGCTCGTGGATGATTGATGTTGCCGGTGAAAGATTCAGCTCGGCGTGGGAGGAAGGAGATGCAACTGGTGGAGTGCCTTGGCCGAACTCTTTGAGACACGCTTTTGTCTTCCCTATTGTCTTTTTGCATTCTTCATTGCTCTGCTAGTGTTCTCTAGTTTCCATCAATTGGTTGGGTACTATTTACAGTGGTACATTGAGTTGTGTATCCCCCAACTTAGGGGTATATTCACTAAGAATGCACTGCGTCCGGAAATAGTGCGAAATATTGCACTACAACTGCACCCGTAGTTTGCGCCCAGTTACCCACCTATTCAGGATAAGGATATTGCTCTAATCATATACCGGCGCAAACACGCCCCCAAAACTGACAGCTTGGAGCAAATTTGCACCTGATTTACCACACAGGGCAATGGATTTGCACCAACAACATGGTTGTTATAGTAACAGTTGCGAGAAAGATGACATTATCAGAAAGCGAGGTTGGACCGAGAGTAAGAGCAGTACAGAGCAGAGACGTCGACGTCATAACGTACAAATTATGGTTTTTTAAAAATATATTTCCAGAGGTTGGCGTACAGTATGCATCTGGCACGGAAAAATGATCGTAAAATGCCTCCCCGCCATTGCCGATCAGTCTGGGTTACTTTATGTGTCCTAAACCAACATAGAAATACACCCCCTAATGGTGTGGCAGGTTCATATACGCTTTCCATAAACGTTATTTGCGTCACGCAAACTCCGTGTGGCTATTTGCGCTGGCGTTGTATATCAATGTGTCTCACTTACATTGGGGTGGGCATATTTTGCATCAAATGTATGCAAATTACCTAATTTACATACACACAAATAACAATAGCGCACCAGGGCGCAATCTGGTTGGCAGCGCACTAAGTGACGGATTTCCCAATCTGTACGTTTAGTGAATTAGGCTCTCCTGGATTGCTCCATTTTTACCGGTTAGCGTCGTGCAAAGGCGATGCAAACCTTTAGTGAATATGCCCCTTTAGTGCACGTTTTTTCAAACTGTTTTATTTTATTTTATTGCTCTATATCCTGTTTTTTCATGGCAAATCCTCAAAACGATCATCAAATTTTACAGTCTTGGCTCATTTGGCAATTTTCTTAGTAGCAGTTCAGAATTGCATACAAGTGGAATTTACCTGAAATGGCTGCTTCAAACCAAAATGGCTGACTTCCTCTTCAATTTCAACATGGCTCCTTGAGACTTTTTCATTCAACTTATCATGATAAACTTGTATCAAAGTTCTTGCCACTTGGTCAAGCAGGTGTCTGAAGCGATTATGAGTGAGATTTGGCAGCTATCACTATCTTGCACTTGAAAACAAGCCAAGGGAAGCTTTACCATTCTTGACTGTTCCGCATACAACGGAACTAAACCGCTCGATGAAAATCTGCTTCAGGTGTTGCGTCTGTCAAGGCGATCCTCCTTCGAACAAGTACAGGACGACATGTTCCCTGTCCGTCAAGGAGAAACGAGTACGCTATGTAACACACATACTGTACACACTCACAGATCTCCTGTGACCTTCCACCTACGCCAGGCTGCAGCCTTCAGCGTGACTTCTGGGAAGCGAGGAGCAATAGCTTACATTTCATTGTCCTTGGTGGAAAGAAGCGGCACTGTATCAGTTTTCATGGTCAAAAGCTCCGCCAGTTGCTGTGCTTTTGTCACCAGCCACTAATGAGAGGCTGGCACCCCCATGTGTGTAAAGTCTGAGGGTCTGTTTGAGCTTCACCAAACACCTGCCACGCAGCCCCCCATGCACATTTCGCCAAAATATCTACACTCACCCACATTGATGTTTTAACACTGTTCACAGAGTTGTGGCAATGATCTTTCTGTAACTTTTAATCAGCACTCATTCTACTTTAGTTTTCTTTAAGGTACAAGAGTACCTTGACTTGCGAATGCCCCAATGAGTATTTGCTGGATTTAGCTCAAGTTTTGCCTTCAATTATTGCTTTTGAGTAAGAGGTAGTTTGGCTAAAAGGGACACACTTATTGTCTTTGAGTAAGAGTTAGTTTTGTCTAATTATGAATGGTTGTTACTTTTGAGTAAGTGTCACAGTTCATGACTAAATGTTTTGTCCCTAGAGCTATACATTTGAGAGGCAGTTTTTTTTCCAAAGAGACACAATTGTTGTGTTCATGTTTAGAAATGTATCTCTCGGTGAGATGTATTTTTGTTTTCCCCTGATTCCACTCAGTTGTTTTTGAGCAAAAGCTAGCTAGGCCCAAAGGGACACAATGTAACGTCTTTGAGTAGTAGATAGTCTTGTCCAAAGAAACACAGTTGATATATTTTATTAGGAGGTAGTTAAGTCCAAAAAGATATAATTGATGTACTGTATTGAGTAGGTTTTGTCAAGAAGACAATTAAAGAGGAAGTAGTAGTTTTTGTCCCAAGAGACACTGGAGATTCACTCGTGCCTGTGCTCAAAAGCTTCCTGTGTGGAGCTCCTGCGGTTGCAAAGCGACACCTCATTAAAAGCGCTGATCAGCTGGCTGCCAATCCCAAAACGCAAAGGGGAGGAGTTGCTTCCGAGCACTCAAAATAAAATGTTGACATCTTATAGAAAATCAGGATGTATGACTGACGATATCGTGAGAATGCAAAAATTGACCCGTGAAAGGAAGTGAGAGTTTGTGAATATATCACCTGCAGCCATTCTGGCGGTCTGGCTGTTTTTTTTGTAAGACACAGCTGGTCCAGCATGTTTTTGAGAGGAAGTGCTGTGTGTGTTTGTGACAAATCTGATTTGTGAATCAGAGCTCGATCATGTGATGAAATACCCTGTCACTGGGAGCCGGACCATTTGTAGATCATGGACCATAAAAAAATTGTCAGTGACAACACAAGTTTGAGAGTTAGGGAATAGCTAGGGTAACTGATTATGGTTAAGTTTAGCGATTTAGTGTAGTGTTGGATCACTTCAGATTTTTTTCATGTCGCCAATGTGAAAGAAAGTTGTGTTGAAGTTGACGAGCCGCTAAAGATTGGAAATTCCAATTAGAGACAGGGGAAGGGTGTTTTATTAACATTAACGTTTGGTTCATTGTGATGTTGGATAAGACCCACTTGAAAGTAGATATAAAAGATACATTCCAAAATATCAGATATGGCCCTACTTTAGACCATGCATAGATGACTGAAGACAGTATACAGTAATCATATGCTCATTTTTCACTGGTTTGTCCGTAGATGTGTCACCAAACAGTTAAAATATGACATTGGCCGGAAGCCAGTGTAATACTATCGTTCTGATTCCCACCGTGACGAGATCTCTCTCCTGTGTGCAAGTGATATACACTCAGTTTGCCATCAGCAGGCTGTTTTTATCATTTATTCATAAGTACTTTTTCTTCTGCGCTTGAGAAAATTTACGAGAGGATGAAATGTGATGTTACAGATCTTCCGGAAGCAGGAATGTCAAATAGTAATAGCACTACCAACATTTCATGTCAAGATTATAGTGCACCAAAAGATCACAGTTATCAGAATGATCTTGGTGATGATGCTCCCATAAATTTGTCAGAGATTTGCTCATAGAATTGGCACAACTAAAAAGACAATGGAAAAATATTAGACGATAAATACAATGGGGGAATTGGCCTGCCTGTAGTAGTAGTGCACACACTACAACCAATTTTGCTATATTACATCTTTCTGCCATACTATCTGAAAGTGAACCTTTCTGAAAATCATGAGGAGCCAAGTAGCCTATAGAAAAAAAGTCTGCTTTACTTTCAAAAGAGCCAAGCTAATTGTTCAATGTAAGTACAGTATAAGTTTTAATTCCAGGTTTGTGGACAAAGCCATATGGTAATATGGCTTAGTTTGAAATAGACAAACACTATATGGACTGTACTGTAATATGGACCTGATGACTATCCAGATGGAAATGAGTGTTTAAATACATGCGTGCATGTGTATGTGCATGAGAACAAGCTTGACAGCCTGTTTGTCCAGTGAGATAGAGCAGAGGAGGCCTGGAGCTGGCGATGGGTGATATGTGCCTCAGTTAATGGCCAGCTAATCACACACGGTAGACAGCCGGTTGCACACCACTGTAAACACGCCGTGCCCGCTGCCTACACGTTTTGTACACCGGTGGCATTTGTTCATTTGTTGTGAGTGACAAAAACACAACTGCAGACACGTCGACTCACACACTGTATATACAGTATTGTATATGTGTTATAAATGAGAGCAACGTGACCGTTTGAGCTCATAGATGACTGAGATGCCGCAGACCAGAACGCAGGGCAAATAAACACATGCCAGCTGCAATGTTAACACCATCAACTTGTGCATTGCACATGTATACATACTTACACTTAAGGGGTTAAGGGGGAAAAAAAAAAATCACAAGTTACAGTATGTGTAGTCTGGACCGATGATGGATCAGATTGATTGCAAGCATTAGAGCATACACGACAAAGAATGGCAAAAATAAACACAAGCTAACATTAGCTTGTTATTCTTCTTCCTGGCATGGAGAAAAAGATAGACAGGCAAACATATTACATTTTTCATAGTAGTGAATAGCTGCATGGTGGACTATAGCTACAATTCTCAGGTTTTGGAGCCTTGGAATAAACACCACTCATCACGAGGCCTTCTAGATGTAAACAGACGATTGCAATCAATGCTTTTGGAAGCGTCAGGGATGTGACATTTTATTATTACAAACAATCACGGAAAAGAAAGCGACGGATTTGAGGTGCTCTGCCACCAATCAAGGTCAGACATAGTAAACGATGACAGATATTTGCACTGTATTCCGTGAAGGAGTGTAAAAATAACTCCGACCTCGACGAGGTTCCTAACAACCAAAACAAGTTGGATGTTGTCGTCTCGTGCTGGGTCATACGTCGGGTGTTTGAGCACACTCACATGCTTGGGGTCCTAAAGTGAATCCGTTTTATATTTGCCGGGGCACACCATTGGCTCCTGGCCGTTGTGTGCCTATTGTTTGTCAGCGTGATGTTTGCATGCCACCGCCACCACGGAACAATGCGTCACATGATGGTATCACGGGAATAGACCGTGTTATGGTAAAAATAGCAGGCGAGTGTGAGTATTTGCCGTAGTTTTTATTACGTATCTGATGAAGGTGGCTTCGCATTGCTCAGGAATTCATTCATCATTCTATTCATCAATCGATGTATTTGTCTTTGCCTCAACTTGTTCCTTTCCATTTCAATGGCACTTACCGTATTTTTACGACTATAAGGCGCACCTAAAAGCCTTCAATTTTTTCAAAAGCTGACCCTGCGCCTTATAATCCAGTGCGCCTTATATATGGATCAATATTGAGCCGCAACAGGTCCCGCTGTCAAGACGCTATCGGTGACCCTGCACGGTCGGTGACGCGCATGCGCAGAAGATCCCGCCATCTTGGATCGCTAGCTAATACTAATACTTTACCTCAGAGAAAATAATAAAACAGCTGTTTATTCATTTTGGGAGTGAATGGAGTTGTCAGAAAGCTGGTTTGTAATCTATTAATAAAGTTTGACTGACCTATCTGACTGTTTTGTTGACATTCCCTTTGCGCAGCACCATCTAATGGATGCAAAACGTAACCCCAGCCTCTACTGTAGCGCCTTATATATGGAAAAAGTTTTAAAATATGTCATTCATTGAAGGTGTGCCTTATAATGTGGAAAATACGTTAATAGGAATGACATTTGTCAACCAATTCAAAAGCAATCAAAGGAATTAAAATGTGTGTCATGTTCGCATTGGGTAAGCTTTTGATTTCATAACAACATTGGTTCTGAATTCTTGGATTTGTGCTTGTTGCGCTAACATTATGTACGTTACTTGGTCCGAGTGGCCGCTAATGGCTGTGAGACAAATGGACTCAGTCCGATCTTTTCGCCTGACCTTTTATTAACGATTGCTCTATACTCTTTCCCACATGCATTTGTGAAACATAGCATTTGGCGTGTCTAATTAGTTTTGACTTGCACATGTTCCAAATACTTTCGCGTTTGATTATCTTGTTCACGGTATTCTCCACTACTATGGGTCCATCCTTCCATTTTATTCCCATCGAGTAATCAAACAATGGCTGCGTAACCACAATTCAATCACGTCCGTCTGAGCAACCAGATAGAAAAAAAAAAAAAAAACAAGTCAAAGAAATGTCTTAATAGGCCGACGGGTTATTTGAGTGGCCATGAAAACACTTGGGCGACCTGCCAAAATAAACTGCGTGAGTGTGTGATTCTGTGAGCGTGCGTGTGCGTATGACTGGAGTACACACCTCGGACCGGGGGTTGAGTTTCACGTCTGTGGACACAGTTGGCGGATAGCAGCTTTCTTCAGGTCCTGAACGTTGAAGGCTGAGAGATCTCGTGTCTGATTTGTGGTTAGGTAAAAACAATTTAGGACTGCCTGTAGACCAAATATGCTCACGCATACACGCACATTCACACACAGACATACACACATAGAGATAATAAATAACTCAAGAAATGGACAAATAGATTTTCTCAGGAAGAAGATAGTGTTGAGTCCCCGCCGGGCAAAATCAGTTATGGTTATGGTCTGCAAGGCTCACAAGTCTAATCAACCCTGAAAGAAGTTTGCATAAGACAAAACAACGAGATGCATTTGCTCCGTCATTTCATTTATGAGGCTGCTACAGTATATAAATACATGTTGATTGTATGAGCCGTATTTATATCATGGGCAGGTTACCGGTTTCAAGCCACTGTTTCAAAACCGCTAAAACTTTGCATTAACGGTGATTTCTTTTTTTTGGGTTGCGAGTTGTCATTCCAGGCAAAGTGAGACAAGTCGACTCCTCTGCCTGCCGTTTTTGGCGTGAATGACATTTCCTCTTACCATACCCTAACTCTTTTTATGAACTAACTAACCGTTATCATGACTTTATGATTACCCCCAAATAATCCTTTGTATTTATCTATATTCCAATTCCTAATATACTGTAGTATGGGATCCCTTTTTCTGTTTATAAATCCTACAAAATCATTTGTTATACACACGATATACCATTAGAGAAATCCCAACTACATTGTCTGTAGCTTTGATTTTTATCTTAGGACAAATGGGCTTCAGGTGGTATGCATATAGTTTGACGTATTTATGAGAGAGAATTGATGACAGGACCAGATGCTCGCTATTCTGCACACTCTTGGGCTTTTTTTCTTCTTCTTCTTCATCCTCATTCGATTCCCCTCTTCTCCAGCACTGCTTTGTAGCTCCGAGGGCTTTTCTAGAATGAACCGGGAGTTCCGGAATCCTTGTGTGTACCCGTCACTCATCCCCACAGGAGAGCACGCACACACAATATGTATAGTGGCTTATTCATTAGTGAGTCATTCGTTCTGATTTGACATGATGAAGTGATGGCTAAAGTAGGTTTTTTTTTTCCCACGCCAGCCAATTATTGTGGACTTGCTGTTTATTCTTCTTCTTCTCACAAATGGAATTGCCTTTCGGGGGCCTAAACATGCCCAAGAGAACTCACCAATTCACCAGCAAGTGGGTGTGTCTTGTATGCATTTTAGGGGTCCCCAACCCACCCCTCCAAAACTCACTCACAAACTTAGAGCAAATTGGACCCTGACAAGTTTCCCTCATCTTTGCAAAATTGGGTGGACATGTCCATCACAATAACCGGATACATTAACAAATCTCAAAACGCAATGCCCGAAACTGAACAGAAATTCATCCGTTTTGATTTCAAACAGACATTTTGCTTAAACTCCAGCTCTCGTACTTTGATGAACTCTTCCTTGGGAGTTTTCCCAAATGAGCCCACATCAGAAGCAACTACCCTTGTCAGATGGGCAGTGCTAAAGTGTGAAGTGTTTCTGCCTACGCCATCTAATGCGGGCAGAGCAAGATGTCAAAGTTGGATGATATTTTCAAGGATTTGCCATGAAAAACAGTGATTTTTTTTTTTAATTCAACCTTTAAAAGCCAGTTTTACTTAGAGGCATGAAACTAGATGGATATGTCTATCATAACAGAATGCACAAAGAAGTCTGATGGACCCAGGCTTTTTAGTTTAAAGCAGCAAATTCCTTCGCTGAAATTGACGAATCCGGATTCTATTTCACTCGGTGACGGGCATGCTTGGGTGACTTTGATGAACAAACACTTAAGTTAAAACACATTTTGGGAAGAACTCAAATGATTGCCACAACTTTGTGAATGTTCTCCTGGACGAACAGACCGAAATATCTCAGATAAGTGGATGAGTTGGACTAGAGTCTATCGAACTGGTTGCCAACCAGTAGCAACGACCAACAAGCTTTCACACTCGCATTCACACGATCGGTAATGAACCCATCATGCATGTTTTTGGTGTAAAAAGTTGTCAAGTCCCATTGTACCAGGTGAATGCAATCATCTTTTTGGGAGATGAATGGAATAAACCATTTCCCAAAGTACGTTAACATTACTTGCCCGTCAACAACCTTACAAACGAGATAGTCGGTGACACTCAGCCCGGGTTTCTTTCAAAGGCTTTTGAAAACTAGCATGAGCAAGTCCGACTCCCCATTAAGACATTCCGCTACACGTGTGATGGTTTAGCTCATCCGGGCGCTGGCGCGAGGAGCAACCTGAAGGTAAGAAAGTGGGCATCCAGAGTACATGCAGGCGGTACCCCAAACACGTCCCTCCCCCCACGTACTGGCGACTCTGTCAAACACGGGGAAGATGAACAACCACTTAAAGGCGAAGGAAGGGAGTGAGTGAAAAGGAGGAGGCAGGTATTATTTCCACCAGCTTGATGAAAGGCTTTATTTGACACCAGCTGGATGACTAATGAACGCGCGTCTTTGCTTCGGCCTATCTTTTTCTATCTGGACCTGCCCGTCTCCATCTTGTTAGTCAAGCACAACGCGGTTCCTCCTCACCTCCGCTCCCAACAAAGCCCCATGTGTTGAAAAGAGTCTTGAAGCTTTTTGGGGGGTCTTCTCGGTCCGACCCGTTGTTAATTGCATGTTGACAGTGGCCTCTATATCCTGCCATCAGGCCCCAGAGACCCATGGGGGCGGGACCTGGAGGCTGCTAATGACGTTTGAAAGGCTAGTTTAGCAAAAGAGCTTGAAACAATTTTGATGGCAGTTCAGACTCATAAAACTTGTTGAGCTTTGTGTGGCAATCACTTATCACTGGATATTGCTTGACATTTACATCCAATTTGTAATGGATTCATTTTAAAATTCATTTTCCCCATAAGAAATAATGGAATGGAAATACTGTGAAGTAGTACCCTCGTTTATTGCGAGGACACATTCTAAAACCACCAATATGAAACCATACTCCGTATACCCGCTTTAATCAAATTAAAATGCAAAAAATAAAAAATAAATAAATAAATAAATCTAAAAAACTTTCCTGTCACTGTCCAGTCTTTGTCTTTTGCTGCTTTGATTATACCTTTGATAGGATTAAACAAAATGACTTTAGACTTTAAAAGTTCCACTGTACTTTGACAGGAGCCCCAGTGTTCATTTTGATGTAAGTTTCAAAGCCTTTCCAGTTATATTCATCTCTGGTGGGTCTTTAATATTACTGTACAATTGTTGTTATTTCCTCCCAATGCTTGACCTTTTTTCCTGGATTGACTCTTGTCACCCTTCCTGCCACATGCAGATAGGTCGGATAAGCTTGCGCAGTGCAACCAGTCCACGCAAGACAAGGTCACGGTTTGTAGATGGTCACAACATGGTGGAGCGAGAGAGAGAGAGAGAGAGAGAGATATGGATTGGCAGATTACTGGCATTCCTGACATTTCCGGAGAAAATCGGGCGGCAGGAGGGAGCCACGAGGCAGCGCAGTTACAAGATAAATAAATTCCGCTGATCATACTGTGACGTGTAAATTGGCTTTGAATGCTTGAAAATATAATATATTCCACAGTCTCCGCTTTACTGTCGCAGCCCTTAACTCATTCACTCCCAGCCATTTTCACAGAAGCAATCCCGTTCGCTTTTACTGGATTTTGACTGATTTTGCAGAATATTGTGTTCTATTGCTATAAAAGCATCGAACCCATCAAAAGAAAGATTAAAGTCTCGTCTTTCATCAGGAAAAAAAAAGCATGTTTCTATCTGTTTCCTTTTTGCAGCAATTAGCATTAGAAGAGCACAAAGTTTCATCAGTTTTCACAAATCTATTTAAAATTGTAAGTAATTTTACATGGCCCTGGTTGATCTCCTTTGCTCTGCTGCCACCTGCTGGCCGTTTGTGTAATAACTACCATTTCTGCAACCGTTCTTTGCAGTTGAGAGGCTGCATCAAAGTCTTCTGTATGCTCTAGCATTAAAAAAACAAAAAAACATATAAATACGTCTTTGGGACACGTAAAACATTTTAAAAAACGTATTTCCACGTTATTGGGAGCAAATGAGTTAATAAGTAATTACACAGACGCTTCTCTGGTTTTGTTCATTAGCATGTATTGTGTTGTACTCCACAGTCTCCAGTTTGCTGCCATAGCCCTTAGTCTCTTCTCAAGTAAAATGTGTTTCATTACTGTGGCCAACATTCCAAAAAGTAGATACAAGAGACCTTTGTTCCCCTATAATGTTGTCTGTATTACGCTTTATCAGTGGAAGCTGCAGTATTATTATTATGTGGTCCTTGGTCATTGGAATTAACTGACTATTCCGCCCGGTTGCTCCTATCTTACACGGCGTGCTAGTGGCGGATGCTGGGTGCAGGCCTTTTGTGTTTTGTCAACAGCACGGCGGCACCTCGCATGACGACCCGCCGGACCCACGCAGAGAAGCCACACCAGGAAAATGACAAAAACGAGTGGTTGGATAAAAGGAAAGCTAATGGAGGATGACAAGGTTACCGTCAAGATCCGCAATCATGAAGAGATATGGAGCGAGCGAGAGCGGGACAGAGGCGCTAAGTGTTTGCAGGAGGGCTGCAGAGTGAGAGAAAGAGCGGCAAAGGCCAGCGTCTCTTGTGAGCAGCCGCAATAGTTCCCCGCAGATCTGTCACGTCTCGTTTTGGTCATCCCGGTTCCCAGCCGCCCACCCCCTCTCCGACTCCTCCACTTAGTCCTCGTTCGAGTGACTTCCTTTTAAAACCTTGGTCCATCTTGTTTGTTCTTATTTTGTTTTTGTGTTTGATTGTTTGTCCCATTCAATAAATAAGTCCCTAATTGCTCAATTTAAAAAAATAAATAAAATAAGTTATCTCGTAAAATCTTTTATGATATTGCTTAGGGTGGAATACCTTTTCAACATGATATGAATCTTTTGAATGATTCATTATTTGCCTGTTTTGGTGTTTCTGTTTTGGTTAGCAACTTTGGGCACCAAGAATAAGTAGCCTGCTGGTCTCATCTGTAAAATAGCTGAAGTGATCATTTCAGAATGTTAATATTGAGAGTTATAGAAATTAAATGTTGCATATTGGTATTTATCCGTTTCCTACCATGTTAAATTATTTTTGTTATGAAAAATCATCAACATGATCAGCATCTTCACATATATACAGACAACAAAAACGGATCAGGGTGCAGACTTTAGCTTCTTGCGTGGTAGCAGCAGGAGGAAAAAAAAAACTTGAAGTGTGCATGTCTGTCAGAGAGAGAGAGAGAGAGAGAGAGAGAGAGAGAGAGGACACCCCCCCACGCTCAGTTCTCAGCATCTCCTCTCGCAGCTGTCGGGCATCTGCTCTCAATGAGCGTGCCGGAATGAATGAAAATCCAAAAAAGCTTTGGAGGAGAGCTACTTTTTGCACTTTCACACACTCCCCCCCACACATCCTCCCTCAAGTGACAAACAGGTGCTTCTTTGAAATAGGATAAGACGGAATACCGAAGCTTTGTTCTGCTTCTTTTGGGAAAGCTTGACTAGTAAGATTGAAAAAGCATGTGTTGTGGGAAAGGACTTATCAGACTTATCAGTACAGTATCTGCTGTATGCTGTTTGTGTCCATGCAAGGTTACAAACTGAAGGCATTGGTGAGAGGTGAGGGTGCAACTTGGCTTGCAGGGAAGCATATTTTTGGTAACTAGATTTGAAATCCAACTTGAGGAATACTTTTTGCAGCCTGCACAAATTAATACATTTAATAATCAACATCTCTGGCAAGTATGATTTTTCAATGCTTTGGTCAATTAGCTTGATTCTAAATGACAGTTGCAGACATTTTGTATTTTTGTACCTAGTATCGATGATTTTTATTGGGGGTGTCAGGCAATTAAATTTTTTAATCATAATTAATCGCATGACTTCAATAGTTAACTCATGATTAATCGCAAATTTTATATCTGTGCTAAATGTACAATAAAATATATGTTTTCATACTCTTGTTAACATAAACGTGGGGAAAATGTTAATAAAGGGAAATATGCCTGCATCTTTTAGTCATTGATAGTCATTTCAGAATAATTCATAATATTGAGTTAAAATGTAAAAGATATCCTGTACCTTAAAAAAACAAGTGTGATATTGATTTGTGTTGAGGTCATTTTTCTGCCACTAGATGGCATAATTGCATTTGTAAGACATTGGTGACAGCTCAGTGTTTTTTTTTCTTTTCCTATAAGAGCTACAATATCTAATACACAGTGTTGCCGGTAACGCGTTACTTAGTTACTAAAAAAATTTGCTTTCCAAAGTAACTATTAGTCTAATGCGTTACTTTATTCTACAAAGTAGTCTGATTAAAATTACTGTGCAGAGATTCAATGCGTTACTCCACATTTTCATGAAGAATGCAAAATATCTCACTGTTGTAACAGTCACAAACAACTGCCGCTAACTATGAAGATGAGGCGGAAGTCATTGATCACCACACTGAATTCAGCCATGGTCTGGTCGTGAATGGTTTGCACATTCAAAACAAAATTGATGATACTTTTACTACTAGTTTTATTAACCAACAGGCACACAACGCAACAAAAAAAGTGTACATTATGGACCATAAAAGTGGTAAAAAAAAAAATAATAATAATAATATTTCCATCCTGGTCCGTGAAGCATTATGGGATGAGGTCGTCTCGGCCCTCTCGCCAGGGGGAGTGACGTCAGACAAGTCACGTTTTCAGTAGTGGACCGGATATCGCGTGGCTGTGAATCGGTTGCGAGTGAGGCTTTATGGTTTTCATAACAATAGCAAGAGTTCTGCGCCGTGCTCTACTTACTTTGTTTACATTTCAGTAGCATCACTATTCAAGCTACTTCCGTGTTTACAGAGAGCTAGCAAAGTAGCGCTCAGAGACGCGTCATTCCCCGGATGCTGTAAACATAATGCAAAGACGTTACGCACCTTGGGGGGGAGCCTACCGTCAACGCCGTGCTCGCGACACGGCGCGCGCGCGCACAACAAGTGACATCATGCAAATGGAGACAGTTAGCAGAAGCCGGTGCCGTACATCTCGGTATTTCCCATTGCTATCGAGTCCTCTCGGTGCACTTGTATGTCCCGGGCCGGCGTTGGTACTGCGCGCGAGCCAAAAAGAATAACTCCCGTGACGATCCAAGGCATGGATTCAAACGACACAGGTATGTCCCACAGCCAACACACCAGCTATGCTAAAAGCACACTGCAAGTATCTCATTTCTCAGTTTGTGGCTCCCTGTCAATGTCTACAACTAGCATGAGCAGCAGGGAACTGAGACGTGCCCGCGATTACGTCATCAAACTCAAAATGAACGACAGCCCAAAAAAACAAAATATAAACACTAGTGATTCTGTGGTCATCAAGTCTCAGATAAAAAACAAAAAAGCAAAAAAGATGTCATACCAAAAATGAATGTCATGGCAAAAGAAAAACAAAAATAGTTAAAAACTAAAATTGTTGATTAAAAAGGGAAATTAACTTTTGGAAATATTTTTGCATATATTGTGGTTAAAATGTGTTTGATAGATTTATTGTTCCATAAGGTGGCTTCATATTTCTTTTGGCTGGACGGTAGGTTTATTTCATGTCTTAAATTTATGTTTCTGAAATACTTCACAATGTGCACATATTCTGTTTAATTGTGTTGGTGTCTGTCTAAAGGTTAAATATTTATATTTAACATTAAATTATCAACCTTTTGTTTTCCTGATCCTTATTTTGAAGAGGAAAAAAACAAAAAAAAACAATTATAACTGTCAATAACTACTAATAAATATTTAAACTGATACATTTTTCAGTCATATCGCCCAGCCCTTTGTTGCGGTATATTTAAATAATTGATTCAAAATATAAAAATATAGAAGACATATTTGTTGTTGTTCACATTTGTAGATACTGTAAAAATTTGTGGTGTTTTAAGATTAATGTTTACAAGCAACAAATTTCACTATAAGTTGTGAATATTGAAATGAATCGTATCGAATCGAAAATTGTATCGTTCCCAAACTTAATCGAACCGTATCGAACCATTCTGTTCTGAAAGATAATCGTTTTTCAATCGAATCGCAACCTGTGTATCGAGATACATATCGAATCGGCCTCATTGCAGAGATTCCCACCCCTAGTTTTCAGCATGCACGAGTCGACTCAAGTGTACACACTGGAATAGCGGAACAAACAATAGAGGAATTAAGGGGATTTTCATTTTCAACCTGGATAGATTTGTATTTTTTGTTTTATAAAAAGTATTTATGTTACAAGAAGTCAAGAGCGACTGCCTATTTTGTTTTTCATTAAAAAAAACAACAACTTTATTTTCATGTTAAAAATGCACTTTCAATAAAGTATTTGGAACTCCGTTTCTACCGCATTATTTTTATGTTGAGATGGTGTTATCGGCAGCTGCTGAAAGTAACTAAAAAGTAACTTTTAATCTAACTTAGTTACTTTTAAAATCAAGTAATCAGTAAGGCAATTTAGTTACTTTTAAAACCAAGTAATCAGTAAAGTAACTAAGTTACTTTTTCAAGGTAACTGTGGCAACACTGCTAATACATAACATGAAGTGAAATTCTGCATATTTTTAAAATTGCAAAACAAAACGACCCCAGTCTCCACAAATATATGCATTATTGTTAAATTTATAACTGCTAAATTTTGATGTAGACATGTCTGCTGTGGGGCGGCACGGTGATGAGTGGTTAGCACGTCCGCCTCCCAGTACTGAGGACGCAGGTTCGAGTCCAGGCTTCGGCCTTACTTAGTGGAGTTTGCATGTTCTCCCCATGCCCGTGTGGGTCTTCTCCGGGTACTCCGGTCTCCTCCCACATTCCAAAGACATGCTTGGCAGGTTAATTGGGCGCTCTGAATTGTCCCGAGGTGTGCTTGTGAGTATGAGTATGAGTGGTTACTGTGTGCCCTGCGATTGGCTGGGAACCAGTTCATGGTGTACCCCGCCTACTGCCGGAAGCCAGCTGGGATAGGCTCCAGCACCCCCCGTGACCCTTGTGAGGAGTAAGTGGTCAAGAAAATGGATGGATGGATGTCTGCTGTGTTGTGACTGGAATTCCCCCAGGACAGGCTTTCCAAGTAAGGGGCAGTCATTAATCGCATGTTGAAAAAAATTTGTGGTGTTATAGAAACTTTAACTAATTTTGACACCACCAGTTTCTATAATTGCGACATGCTAGTGGTGGCATTAAGAGGTTTATTAGGTCCACACTGAAGGCCCAGGTACCAAATACGAGGTTTGCTCTTCCTCCGTCTCTCAGGCAACATATTGGACAGCATGCTGATTCGAGCATCCAGTAGGGAAGCAGCGGCGGTGGACGGCGGGAAAGAGAACAGCGGAAGTGCTTCCACTGCTTCCTCGCCGCAGCCGCAGCTTTGGTGTCACTGCAACCATCACTGCCCGGACGACTCCACCAACAACACGTGCAGGTACGGCGTAGGGGTGTGCTCAAAAAATCGATACGGCAATATATCGTTGCGGGCCTCATCACAATACACGTATCGATATGCAGGCGTCAGAATCGATATTGCTCGTTAACTTTAAATTGGCAGTTCACGTTTGCCTTTGCGGCTTGCATTGTACCTAAAAAATAAAACCCAGCAGCGTCTTTGAAGTTAATTTCCTTCAATTAATGCAAAAATAGCTCACTGGTGATTGGACACTGTGTCTTGCTAAGAAAAATGAAAGCAGAGGAAAAATGTCAACATTTATCTATTGATAAACTTAACATGGCACGTGTCTCAGTGTACCAATTTTCCTCTTTTTTGTTTAAAAAAAAAAAAAAAAGTGTCTTATTTGGGATACATATGTATCGTGATACGTATCGTATCGTGGCCCCTGTATCGTGATACGTATCGTATCATGATGTTGGCGGCAATACCCAGCCCTAGTACGCCGGCACGTTCGTCTCCATTGAACGGAATAACTGAAACGATGTTCTTCAGGACGGATGGCTACTGTTTCACCATGGTGGAGGAAGATGGCGGCGTTCCCGTCTTGACTGCAGGTTGTCTGGGGATGGTCGGATCCGAATTTCAGTGCCGGGTGAGGAGATCCAAACGATTTCAAATTGATTTTTAGGACTTCATGCATGAAAATGTGCACAGATGTTCCATGATTCATTTGTTGCATTAGTTCCATGACGCCTGCAACCGCATAAATGCCATTTTTTGATTTAACATGCAAAGCACATGCGGAAAACTGCACTGGGAGAAGCCTGCACCAGACAATTGTGACTATGTGCTAAATTGACCCAGACGCAAGGAAATGAAATGAATTTCATCAACAGTTGGCATCTGGCTCCAAATCAGACCTTTGATCATTCACAACCGTCAAAATTATATTGTTGAGTAAATGATATGTTGCAATCATTTTTGTTTCTAGCATTTGAGCAAAAAATATAATTCTGCTCGTCGCTTCTAATTGTTTTTTCTCTTTCAGCCACTGCCTTTTGTCCTTCGTGTGCTAAATGAATCTATGGACACATCCAAAATGAACTGCACAGCAATTTTGCACATTTGTCATATGCAATCCTGAGTAGTAGATTTCCTTTTCCATATCTGTTTACATCAAGTATGCACCCATCTTGGCATTTATCATATAAAAGTAGGAAACGTGTCATTCGTGAATCAAGTTACCACTGCAAATATCATATATGTCTTGCTTTGTTGTGTTTAGGACACAGGGAGCTCGCGTCAAAGGCGGACATTGGAATGCTGCACAAACCAAGATTACTGCAATCGATATCTTCATCCTACTCTCCCCCCTCTCGATCCGCCTCGTAAGTTTATCTTCTAAAATAATAATTGTAGGATGGTGGTGAGGATGACTTTGCCCCCTAAACCGGTTCTACCGATTGACATGAAATTGGGTCAAAATATGAAGAATCCATGTCTGAAACGGAACCATTTTGGTTTGGGATCATTTTAGCCATAATAAGTTCCTGTCCGGAAGCCTAGACAAATCAGCGATGCTTAATTACCAAGCTTGTTTTTGAGAAGTTGACTTGATCTGTGCTTAAATTGGTTAAGTTGGGTGTATTAAATATTTGTTTCCATGTACACTCTTTTTTTTTTTTTTTTTTTTTCCAGTCTATGTAGATGGGAAGATCCACCATATGGCCTTGTTGATCTCCGTCACTGTCTGCAGCATCATCCTGGCTGGTATTATTGTCTTCTGCTACTTTAGGTGAATATTATCCAGAAAATTTTCTTCAGTAAAAGGCTCTGCAGGCTCTTCATTGTGTTTGTATGTGTTTATTTATTTTCTAAATAGATATAAGCGTCAGGTGTCCCGTCCTCGTTACACCATCGGCCTGGAGCAGGATGAGACCTACATTCCTCCCGGAGAGTCCCTGAAGGATTTGATCGAGCAGTCGCAGAGCTCTGGTTCAGGCTCGGGGCTCCCCCTGCTGGTGAGATGGGAGTACTGCACTACTAGGAGCCAGTAAATAGGGAATATACTACTGTACAGTCCAACTTCGTTTTATTGCTGGAGTGCATTCCAGACACACCGATTATAGGTGAAAATCTGAGAAAGAAGTTGTACAGTATATTTAAACAACCAAAATGTTTAACTAAATATATATTTATATAATAAACAATCTGTTAGCTTAATGCATATTTATATATATATGTGACAGGCTATTGATGGGCTAACATAGGGATGTTCGATACCACTTTTTTTCAGACCGATACCGATACCGATACTCAGACCCTCAGTACTCACCGATACCGATACCAACTGCAGATACCAGTAGTACATTTTGACAAATAAAAAAAAAAAATCACTCAAAGATATTTTTAAACAAATATATTTCCTTTAATTTTGACAAAAAAAAAAAAAAACAGCACAGTCACTCTTCAATAGTCTTAATGCTCAAAATAAAACACAAAAATGCTCTTTTAGTTTAAGATTCACAATTTTGAAGTATTTCCAAACCGGTGAAGTTTTGGTGAAAAACTGCTGCAAGCTAGCGACAATTACAGGCAAGGAGGACTCACTTAACGCCTTCCCCCTCTGCCATCGGTCGCTTGTACTCGTCTGCGTCACGAGTACTCGAGTACTTGAAAAAAGGCTGGTATCGGCCCATCCCTAGGTTAACCCAAAATTAGCATACTAAAGATTATGTTAAATGTAAACATTCAGACAACTGCTGCTTTTACATAAATGAAGCAGCGACACATACAAATAATACATCCTCAAAATATCCACAATGCAGGGGCACACTTAAAGAGTTTTAGCCTCCAATGTTTGACCCCCCCCCCCCAGGTGCAGAGGACAATCGCCAAGCAGATCCAGATGGTGAAGCAGATAGGCAAAGGACGCTACGGCGAGGTGTGGATGGGTCGCTGGCGAGGGGAAAAAGTAGCGGTTAAAGTCTTCTTCACCACCGAGGAGGCCAGCTGGTTCCGAGAGACCGAGATCTACCAGACGGGCCTCATGAGGCACGAGAACATACTCGGTAAAGATGTCAATCCGTCGTCGTTTGAGTAGTCATTTTTCGGGGGTACACATGACAAACATCAACGCTTTGGCTTTCACAGGATTCATCGCGGCGGACATCAAAGGCACGGGCTCGTGGACGCAGCTGTACCTGATCACCGACTACCACGAGAGCGGCTCGCTCTACGACTTCCTCAAGTCCACCACGCTGGACAGCAAGGCCATGCTGCGGCTGGCCTACTCGTCCGTGTCGGGCCTGTGCCACCTCCACACGGAGATCTTCGGCACGCAGGGGAAGCCCGCCATCGCCCACAGGGACCTGAAGAGCAAAAACATCCTGGTCAAGAGGAACGGCGCCTGCTGCGTCGCCGACTTGGGTCTCGCCGTCAAGTTCATCAGGTGCGTCACCAAATGCTGTCAGAAGCGGGATGCTTTGCCTTGAGATGTCCATGGAATGTCCAGTTGGTAGAAATCAGGGTGAAGGGGATATTTGAGTCACTGAACAATTTTCAGCAGTGAAAAGTTCACATTTTGTCCAGAATGAATTTGATGATGATGACATCACCTGTGCTGAGGAAGTAGATAACGGCCAATCATGGCTCACCTGTTTGGTCAGCAAACTGAGCCATGATTGGTCGTTACCTACTTCCTCAGCACAGGTGATGTCATCATCAGTCGACAGCAAGTAGAAAAACTACTTTTTAAAGATCTTAATTGTACATGAAAAATAATGAAGTTACCACATAAATTATAGGCAAAATATGAACTTTTTACCACTGAAAATGGCTTAATGTGTCAAGTATCCCTTTTTCACAAAATTTCACCAAAAAGTTACTCTGTAACATTTTATTATGACAGAACTGTAAATAGATTTGTTTTTCAACCTAATAGACTCACTTTAAAATAAAGGTTAAAACTATTGCACAAAGGGGCTAGTGGTGTCAGAAGTGGGATCCTTGGACACAAATAAACCCTGCAACATGCCCAATATGTATATAGGTTAAGGCATTCATAATTCCAAAATGGTGTCAGAAGTGGGATAAGTCTACATGTTTTTCAACGCTCAATAGACTTTGGATTTATGTTTTTAAAGATGCTCGTCAGGACTGTAAAATGGTATCAGAAGTGGGATACTTAACCACAAAGTTAACTGCGGCTTGCCCAATTAGTGGGGTCAAATCAATGTTAAGAGGTGCAAATTGGTGTCAGAAGTGGGATCCTTGGCCACAAATAATCTCTGCAACATGCCCAATATTTATATCATTATTTTTCTAAATCAAATAAATTATTTTTCAAACCAAAGTTAAGGCTACACTACTCAGAATTCCAAAATGGTGTCAGAAGTGGGATACGTCTACATGTTTTTCAACCCTAAACAGATTTTGGATTTATGTTTTTAAGGACACTCGTCAGGACTGTAAAATGGTATCAGAAGTGGGATACTTAAACACAAAGTTAACTGTGGCTTGCCCAGTTAGTGGGGTCAAATCAAAGTTAAGAGGTGCAAATTGGTGTCAGAAGTGGGATGTCATGTGTGTCTTGCCCAGGTAGCGTCCATGTTTTTTTTGTTTTTTTTAACTCCACCATGTCTCGCAGCGACACGAACGAGGTGGACATCCCCCCCAACACCCGAGTGGGCACCAAGCGCTACATGCCCCCCGAGGTTCTGGACGAGACGCTGAACAGGACCCACTTCCAGTCGTACATCATGGCCGACATGTACAGCTTCGGACTCATCCTGTGGGAGATCGCCCGTCGCTGCGTGTCAGGAGGTATGGCACCCATTTGTGCGCGACGACAAAGAATGGTTCAAATTCAGGTTGATGGTGCTACGCAGAGGTGTCAGAAGTGGGATGCTCAATCACTATGCTGTCTGTAATGCCCAATTGTGGTGCTTTGTCTCGCTTTCAACCAAATAGGAGAAGCAAGTAATTAAAAGAAAATAGTGTCAGAAGTGGGATGCTAAGATACAGTCAGCCGACGTACCAGTTCAGAGTAATGCTTTTCGAGCCTATAAGGAATAGGTTCAAATCAAGGCAAAACATGGTCTATGAAGTGGGATGCTAAACCACTATGCCAACGTTGACATGCCAATTTAGTGTAATTTCTCATGCTGTCAACCTAATTAGGAAAGAAGGTGAAAAAAAATTGTCAGAAGTGGGATGCTAACTTACAAAGTCAGCTGTGACATCCCTGTTCAGAGTACTGCTTTTCCAGCTTAATAGGAAAAGGTTCAAATCAAGGTAAAACATGGTCTATGAAGTGGGATGCTAAGCCTTTGACATGCTGATTTAGTGTAATTTCTCATGCTGTCGACCTGACAGGAAAGCAGGTGAAAAAAATGGTGTCAGAAGTGGGATGCTAAGCCATCTTTTGCATGCTTTTGTATAAAGGTTCAAATAAAGTTGTATGGTTCTTCTCAAATGTTGAAAAGGTGTCAGAAGGGGGATGTTAACACACGAGGTTGTATGTGAACTGCCACTTTGTTGTCAAATCCAAGTGAAAAATTGTTACAAAAGTGGGATGCTAAGGCACAACGGCAGTTGTGACTTGTGCATTTAGTCTACTTTCTTTTACTTCACCTAATGGGAAAAGTTTGGGATAAAAAAGGTGAAAATATAGTGTCAGAAGTTGGATGCTGCTAAGCCATCTGTGGCATACCTGTTGTAGTGCACAGATTTAATTTATTTTAAAATCTGATAGGTATAGAATTGAAGAGAGCATGAGCGGACTACACAGAGGTGCAAAATGGTGTCAGAAGTGGGAGCCACAAAAATCTACACCACCATGAATACCATTTTTTCCCCATGTTCGAACATTTATTTACCTATAAAGTAGAGAGGAATAATACAGATGAAGTGGTGGGTTAGCATCCCACTTCTGACACCATCCCCCAAATTTAGTTTTTTTTTTTTCCCCATGAGGTTCCAAATCCTGTCCACTCTTATTTTCTTATTTATGGGTACTCTCTAACTCAAGGCTGTTTTTTTTTTTATTTATTTATTTTTTTTTTTATTTATTTCATGGGCATGAAGGCATCCTAGAGGAGTACCAGCTGCCCTACCACGACCTGGTCCCGAGCGACCCGTCGTACGAGGACATGCGAGAGGTGGTCTGCATCAAGAGACTGCGGCCCTCCTTCCCCAACCGCTGGACCAGCGATGAGGTAAATAAAACCCGGCCCGACACGCGATCGAAGCACACGCGTGAGCAATCTGCTGTTTCCGCCCCGCAGTGTTTGCGTCAGATGGGGAAGCTGATGAGCGAGTGTTGGGCTCAGAATCCGGCCTGCCGCCTGACGGCTCTGCGGGTGAAGAAGACGCTGGCCAAGATGTCGGAATCGCAAGATATCAAGTTGTGAGGCTCGCTCGCTCGCATCGCATCGCATCGCATCGAGGTGCTTTCTGTGAAAGCTGACGTAGCTCGTCGGAGAAGGAGACGCGTCAAGTGTGAGGAAGACGGGCTGGCACTATGTGACAAAAAAATAAATAAAAGTGTACTGTGAGGCTTGAATGTGGTTTTCTTCATGCTGGTTACATTTGTAGCGTGTACAAAAAAATGTTTTGTTTTCTGCTCGTCGCGGCTTCGTGTATTTTCCATGTCAAACCTTCATTAAAAAGTATTCGTTAGAACGGACCTGTTGTTCTGATGTTGATTATGGACTGTGGTGTTTCCTTGACTTGCTCGTTAAAATCCGAAGATTCAAGAGCAACAAAAAAATAAATCAATCAGGGTTTTAAACTGCTAGGGTTTCAAAGCAGGGTTTTGAGTAGGAATTAGGGTTTAAAAGTGGGATTTTCAAGGTTTTCTCCATAGGTTTGGCACATTTCTTCAAACTAAAAAGACATTTTCAAAATACCTACCGTGGACAAATCCCAATTGGTGTCACCTGAATGGAATTTCTCATTGCTCTCATCAAATTTCCAAAATACAATTGCCTCAGTAGATCTGGGCAAACGATTGTGTACCATGTAGCAACAGCCATGTATAGTAAGGCATTTTCAAAAATATGACCATGTATCGTAAGGCGTGTTTCTAAAACGACTGTGTATAGTAAGGCGTTTTTTCCCAAAAATAAAAAAAATAAAAATAAAAAATGCCTTTCTATACACGGTTGTTTATTTTTAGGTATTTATTTTTTAAACAACCATGTATAGTAAAGCATTAAAAAGATGACCATCAAATGATCAAAAGGCGTCTTAAAAAAAAAAAGACCTTGTATAGTAAGGCATTTTCAAAAATAGGCATTTTTCTAAAACGACTGTGTATAGTAAGGCATTTTTTTCCCCTCAAAAAATGCCTTACTATACACAGTTGTTTATTTTTAGGCATTTATTTTTTAAACAACCGTGTATAGTAAAGCATTAAAAAGATGACCATCAAATGACCAATGGCGTCTTTATAAAAGAAAAAAAAAAAAAAGACCGTGTATAGTAAGGCATGATTTATTATTTTTTTTTTTTTTTTGAACGTCCATGGTATTTTCTTGTTTTAATTTTAAAACAACCATGTTTAGTAACGGATAGTAAGGCGTCTTTTTTTTTTTTTTTTTTTTTTTTTAAATAACCATGTATAGTAAGGCGCTTTTTTTAAAATTTAATTTTATAACAACCATGTATTGTAATGCATTTTTTTTAAAAGATGACGATGTATCATAAGGCACCTTTTAAAGAAAATGACAATGTATAGTAAGGCTTTTTTTTTTTTTTTAAAGCAACCAGATATATAGCAATGCATTTTTTCCCTCCTTTTTTTAATGACCATGTATAGTAAAAGCATTTTAAAAAAACATGACCATAAAGTATTTTTTTTTTTAAAAAGATGACAATGTATCATAAGGCGTCTATAAAAAAAACAAAACAAAAACAATGTATAACTAGAGCTGCAAGCAGCTATAAAGGGCCCTCGCAGCCCGGGCCACGTTGGGGTACTTGCACGTTGGGGTACTGGCACATTGGGAGCAGAGTTTCTTTGAAAATGGCATAATAAACCTTTACATGTGGATTTTTCTTTTGCCAGGTGTGATGAGTGTGTCAAGCTCAATGGGTTTTGGTGAATGTTAAGATCTGCAAAAATCAGTGTACTCTTTTATTTTTAGGGAATGATTTGCCCTGATTTGTATTTTTTGTAAAAGTATATATACACATCATCGCTCGTACTCATTGCACAATGTTGCTGTTATTGTCCATAGAGGCTCTCAAAAATAAATAAAACAAAATAAAAAAGTACGTATGTTTGGATCGGTCTGATGCCAGTGAACATTTTGAGTGGTGGAAAGTAAGTGCTTCAGGCACTTGACTATAAACATACATGTCAAGTTTGGGATTTTTTGGAGCATGTACCGGGGAGTTATTAAGCATATCCTTTTTCAGTGCGAAACACAAATTTTGATGCCCCGCCCTCATCATATAGTATTTCGAAAAGTCAAGATTTTCCCCCCTGTCGTTGGCTCAGGTCTTGACATGGTCCAGGTCAAGTCTGAAGTCAGTCGGATGAAACGTGTAGGAGAAGTGGGCAAAAGTATGCCGTCTGTAAATGTGCAAAAATCGTCAAAAATGGGACATTCAAAAATTCGTAGCTCACTTCCTGTTCATTTCAGCATATGGGTCCAAGAGACTTTTTTTTGTAGGTCTTGGGCTCCCTCATACACCTACAAATATTCGTCATTCTTGCTTAAACGTACAACCGGGGCTGCTTCGTTAAAAATTTCTTGGGGGCGCTATTGAGTAATTTTTGTAAAAATAGCACAATCAACAATAAAATATTGCTCATTTTACCAGGCCAGATGTGTGTGCCAAGTTTCATGAGTTTCTGTGCATGTTTAGATCCTCAAAACCGGCGTTGTTTTCTTGGCGAACAGCGCTTAGCCACGCCCACAGCAATTCGCAAAAACTCACAAACTTAGTGTTGTGACATCATGAAGGCCGAAACCCTCATCTGAGCAAATCTGAGGTAGGTCCAGTTAACGTGTTGGGACAAAAACATAGAAGAAGATTCGTAAGAAAAAAAAATGCCACAAGGTGGCGCTATCAGTAAGATGAAATATAAATTCGTAGATGTCTTTAGAGCTGGACTCTCATCAAATGTGTGAAATTTTGCGAAGATAGGATCATCTCGGTCAAGTTAATGCAGCTTTTATTGTCACGAAAAATCTTCAGACTTTGCGTCACCGTAGCGGCCACGCCCTTTGATGAAAAGTTACAATATTCGGTGTGGGGCATGATCAACATCTTAAGGCTTTTCTGACCAATTTTCAACTGGATCCCTTCAATGAGCTCAGCACAGTACCTAAAAACGTAAAGTATGACATTTATTGTTACCACTAGGTGGCGCTATATGTATAACTGAATTTTATTATATAGATGTTTTCAGGCCGTGACTATTACGTTGCCTGAGAAGTTTGAGATTTTTTGGAGCTTGAACATGGTAGTTATTAAGCATTTGCTCTTTCTGGACAAATGAAATTTTAAAGGCAATATTTGATGCCCCGCCCCCGTCATATAGTATTTCGAAAAGGCAAAATTTTTTGCCCAGTTGTTCTCTGAGGTCTTGAGATGATAAATGCCAAGTTTGAAGTCAATTGGATGAAAAATGTTGGCAAAGGGGGAAAAAGCATGACCACAGTGAATGTGCCAAAATAGGCCAAAATTGGACATTAAAAAATTCATAGCTCACTTCCTGTACATTTTAGCTACATGGTCCCAATTGACTTTTTTTGTGCGTCTCGGGGTGCTACATGTGCCTGCCACTTTTCGTTGCTCTAGCTCAAACATGCCGGGCTTGGTTTTTATTTTTTCTACGCTAGGGGGCGCTATAGAGTCGCGTTGTTATGACGACTTCATAATATCAAATTTTTCGCCGGGCCTGAGGAGTGTGCAAAGTTTGGTGAGTTTTCGTACATGTTTAGGTACCCAAAATCGCGATCGTTTGCGGAGAATAAAGAAGAAGAAGAAGAAGAAGAAGAAGAATTTTTACAAAAACAATAGGGACCTCGCAGCGGTCCCTAATAAGGCATTTTTTTTTTAAGTTTTTAAATAGGATTGGGGCTTCAGAGTAGTGTTTAAAACTAGGGTTAGCATTTCAAAGTAGGATTTTAAACAGATTAAGGTTTTAAAGTGGGTTAGTTTCGAATTAGGGTTTTGAAATAGGGTTGTGGTTTCAAGGTAAGGTTTAAAACAGGATTAGGGTTTCGAAGGAGGGTATAGCTTTCAAATGAGTTTCAAAGATAAGGTTGAAATGGAAGTGATATGACCTCCAAGTTGTGCAGAGGGAAAAAAAAACAACAGCAGCACAGCAAATCATGTTGAGCATTTTGCTTATAAATATAATTTATTAATCGTCTTAAAAATTCTTTCTTACACTTTGTACAGAAAACGAGGAGCCGGGAGTGGGGGGGTCGAGGGGGATTAGGGGCAAAAAGATCAAAGTCATGAATAAGCGTGCCGGATGCAACGTTCAAATCAGACGACGGCAAAATGGGACAAGCACAGCCAACACGTCCATCATGACAACCAACGGCAGTTTGCATAGTCGACAAAAAACAAAAACAAATAAAATAAAACATACTACTTCCTACAACTTTTTTCTTTTTTTTTTTTTTTCTTGTAAAGTGACAGTACACAAGTGTACACACTGTAGTCAAATAGAAAACGTTTTTTTTCTTCTTATGTTTCCATACAATAACAACACTTGATTTGTTTCAGTCGAGTCCCCATGAAAAGTTTGTCGTCGACTGGCACATTTTCGAAAATGAAGAAAGAAAGGCAACGTTGTCGCCTTTGGGTTTGAGTTTGCATTTGAAACGCACCCTGTAACCCCTTTTCAATCAGCACTTACATCAGGAAACATTCACAACAACCAACCCATAAGCACATTTTATAGCAACCCCAAATGAGAAAATAAACGAAAGAAACATAAACAACAACAACAACAACAAGCTTTTGCCTGCTACCTTGTGATGTTTACGTACGTTCAAGATTGTGGTCAAATAATTGCTCCAAATAATGGACATGTCAAAACTGAGGGCGATTTCATTACTTCTCCAATATTTTTAGCAATAACATCATTTTGTTATGCTTGCTTGGATGAAAAAATGTTTTTTTTTTCCACCCTTGCTCAAATGTTTATATTTTTAATTGAAAAACATGCATATAAAATAATTTGTCTGTTTCCTTCTTCCAGGAAAAACCTGATTTTTAATCTTGGGCTTAAAAAAAATAAATAAATACAAATTAGAATACAGTCCATAAATATTTTTGCTTTTTACTCTGAAAATGGTTTTAAAAATTATTAACGATGATTTAAAAATGATAATGTTTTTGGAACAATATGAATCTCTATTTATCCCTCCTAAGAAATATGTTTTTTCACCCAACAAAAAATAATTGGATGAGAGCACAACACAAACAAAACTAAATAAACTACTCACTAAACTAAATAGCTGAGAATTTTTTTTTCCCGTTTTATCATTTTGAGTGCCAATATAAAATTGAAATAAATACAAATTTAGAAAAAAAGAAATGATTGTAAATACGGTGACAATTTTAGTCAGAAAAAAAAAAAAAACAGTTCCCAATTGAACAAATACATCTGCAATACAAATACATCTTTTTTTTTTTAAGAAAAATTAATCCATTAAAAACACATATATAACTTCTATATATATATATATATATATATAACTTCTATATATATATATATATATATATATATATATATATATATATATATATAAACAAATAAAGATATAATTTGTTCTAACTATTTCAAATATTTATCTTATTTTTTAAATACACTACATTATATGTTTTTGGAATAATGAGTCCCAATTCTTCAAATATAATTGAAGATAAACCAACAAATAAATTTGTGTTTTGAGAATTATTTCCAAATAATGTTTTTAATTGTTTTAGTCGCTAAAAAATATAATAAACACGATTCCCATAGCGCAGTAACATGGAAACGTTTTAAATAATTATGATCCAATAAACATAATGATCATCAATGAGGTGAAAAACTATAGTACTTTTATACTGTATATGACAATCATGTATTTACATGAGTCATTCAAATAAAACATACACATATAGTATTGTTAAGGCCACTGGATGGCGCTAGAGATCAACAAAGTCATGGCGGTGATGTCACACTTTACACCAGAGATGCTCTAACTATGAATATGGATGACATATTTGAGAGAGAAAAAAAAAAGAAAAAAAAAAGAGCGTATTAATCATGGTGCATCACTGCCTCCTCTTTTTTTCTTCTACCCCCTGCTGGTTGTTAGTCATTATGAAAAATAATACTGCATACTACAGTTGTAACTCAGATTATCTTGCTATGCCTTGCATTCTTTCATTCATTCAATAATAATTAGTATCATAAAATAAAAATATGAATAATAATTAAGGAGACTCTACTTTTTGCACATACTCATCAAAAATAAATTCCGCTCATATGTATCACGTAACATCTGTACTTTGCTTCATCTGCCATGCCTGTGTCTAGGAAACTGGTCGAATGATGACATCATCGGAGTGGAGGCGGGCAGTTGGGAGGGGCTTGTTGCCCGGTAGAATCTCTGATTGACAGTTACTATAGGACGTCGCCTCTGATTCGCTGGGTCGTTTCGTCTCTTGCCCTTTTCTTGTTTAGAATGTAAATCATTTTGAGCTACTTTACATTTACGCCACAAGTGGTTAGAAATCCTCACCAAAGCTTTTCCTCAAACTACGTCCTAGCTTGTTTTTGGCCGCTACATATGATGCCAATTTTTCAACATCATTTGTTTAGTTTGTTCCCGATAAAAGTTGTAAAAACATTCACCAAGTGTTTTTTTTTTTTTTTTTTAAACTATCTTCCGCTTATGCTTACTATCGGTTAGCAACTGTCACTAAGGCTTTACCTCAATTATTGTCCTTATCTGATTTTGTTAGCCCACTACAGCAGCTTTTAAGCCACACCGTGAGTTTAGTTTGTTCCTGATGTGTCGTCAGTTGTTCACTCGCCAAAGCATTTTTCCTCAGGCTAACTTCTTTTTAGCTTGCTAGTGCTGAGTAAACGTGTTCCCCTTAATTCATGTCATTAGCCCATTAGCCCGCTACATATGATACCACTCACATAACATTGCTAGATGGGTAAAAATTGATACAAACACTTCCCAAAGCATTTTTATCCCTTTACCCTTGCTAGCAGTTAGCAACCATCGTTAACACTTTTCTGTCATCTATGTCCTTAGTTCGTTTTTTTAACCCGCTAGATACAATGCCACTTTTAAGTAACATCACCAGTTTAGTTTGTTCCAGAAAGTTATACAGACACTTCACAAAGTGATTTTTTGTGTGTGATTTTTGTTTTGTTGTTTTTTTTTTGGTCGTGCCGCTAGCATCTTCCTCCGTTAGCCTGGCCCGTGTACGTGGTCACCGTTGCCATTTGTCCGTGTCGTTGGTCTCCCGGCCTGGTCAGTGTTCCACGGTCATGGAGCAGAAGTTGCTGTCGTGGCGACCCATCTCTTCCAGCACGGCGGCCAGTTCATTGAGATCCCCGTCGGGGAAGTGCTGCGCCTCCCACAGGTCCAGGATGACGCCCGTCGGACTGGACTTGGTGGCGAAGTAGTTCAGGTACCTGAGGAATGCCAAAAACAAACATGGAGCTAACGTTCACTGAAGTGTGAGGCCCAATTAATTCACCCACTGGAATGAATTCAAGCGCAATTCAGCTGTAAAAATGCTTGAGATGTGATTTTTTTTTTTAAATACCAAAATAGTATTGTACGTTATGAAAATATAAAGTCATAGCATACACTACTAAATCGAATCTAAAGAATTTTTAACAGTTTGCGTGTCATGATTTCATGCTACACTACCCATCAACATTGTGCTGCTCCTTTTGTTGTGCGCACATTGGTCACCAGGGGTCAGTATAACACTCACATAATGTCACCAATTTGTCACTCAGTAAACTGACGGACATATATAACAAACTGGACTGACAGGGGTCTTTCATGACTGAAGCCAGAAGGCAACCATCTTGCGTTGGTGACAACCTTTGTTATTTCTTCACCATTTGGGCTTGATTATTTTAGTATCGTGAATGGTGACTTTCAGATGGTCTATATTTGGCAGTGTTTTCATTTCATTGGTCATCATTCTTGAGGACACGATGAATCTTTTGAGTTATACGAGAACACTTAGAATTATATAATTAGCGATGAAACGTGCATGTAGCGCTTCTCCCAGTAAAACCAGAATTCGATGGAATTTTGGCCATGGAGATAGAAAATAATGTGAAAACGCCGCGGCGAAATCTATGTATGTATTAAAGTAAGGTATGCTTAGTGAGTGGCAAAACAAAATGGCCTCCGACGGTGCTAGCATGCTTGCTAACACTATTGAGCCTTACGTGGAGGTGATTTGTTTGCACAGAATAATTGAACTACTGTTATTATTTATGCAAAATGGGCTCTTGATTATGTACAAGCTAGATCCTTGGTCACAGTGTTTTTTGTTTTGTTTTGTTTTTTGTTTTTATCCTCTCAGTAAGGGTTTTGTTGCCATCTTTTAGCCAAACAAGTCCAAGTTTGACAAAAGCCATGTGACTCAAGTCCCCAACCTCTCGTCTTGTGTGACGCATGAGAGAGGATTAAAGTGATAAAACACAAGCTTGTTAAAAAAAAAAGAACATGAACGGGTGAGTCCTTCAAAGACCCTGAACTTCCTGAGGAAAGACTTTGATAGTTAGTCTCATCCTCGTCTTCCTTCCTCCAACTTTCACTCTTGTCTTTTCTTCCTTTGACTTTGTGTTTTTCCTCGTCAACACTTTGTTGCCAGCGAGGCCTCCTGCTGTTCAGCTCTGCCGCTCGCACTGAACTCTCACTTTCTGCCTCACACTCAAAAGTCGGGAAGACGCAGGAGACAAAATGCTCGCTCGTATCATCAAAAATGCTCAACTAAATAAATGAATGAATGAAAGCGCGTGTCACTTATGGCCACCTGTCCAGGTTGAGCTTGTGCGCCAGCATCCTCCAGTCGTTGCCTCGCGTCTGCGGCGCGTCCAGACTCCCGCACAGTTTGTGTCTGATGGACAAGGGGATGCGGAAGGCGTGCGGTCCCACTAACGTGGTGATGTTGCTGGCCGGGTCCATCAGGGACGTGTCTATGCACTGGAGCTCCTACAATGAATGAAGTATGGAAATAAATGCTCATCAGTCTTTATTTATATTTTAACAATAAAGAGCATGACGGCATAAAATGAAGTGAAGCACACAGAGAAGTTCCTCCACTAACTTCCACACTCGCAAAAGGTCCACAAGTCACCAAAGTCTTACGTCGAGCTTCCTGCGACTGTTCAATCATTCATAGTGGGGCGAGAGGTCACGTCGACATGACCGGAATAGTGGGGCTTTGATTTTGGCGTACCGAAAAAAGCTGAGAGCGTACGCCGGGTGGGTTCAAAGGTCAGACCATTCTTTTTTTTTTTTTTTTGTCTTTGGAATGTCACTGCTTTGAACTCCATCTCAACGGCCACGTCGGACTTTACGCCCAAACTTGTGCAAATGAGATGGGAGGCTCGTCGAGAGGACTTTGGTCAATGTATGCATTTACAGAACTTAAAAAAAAAATCATCTGAATATCCATCCATCCATTTTCTTAACCGCTTTTCCTCACTAGGGTCGCAGAGGTGCTGGAGCCTATCCCAACTGGCTCCGGGCAGTAGGCGGGGTACACCAGGTTATCTGAATAAATGTTCAGAATTATATATTTTCTCTCTCTCTCTCTCTCTCTCTCTCTCTTTCTCTCTCTCTCTCTCTCTCTCTCTCACATCCATGTTAAAATTTAGCAGTAATAATTACATTTAATAATAATGCATATATATGTGGAGACGGGGGGGGGGGGGCTTAAGCTGTATTTTACAATTTCAAAGAATTGCAGAATTTCACAAGTTACTTCATGTTAAAGATTCGATAGCTAGAAAAATGCACTGAGCTGCCACCAATGTCTTACAAATGAAATTATGCCATTTAGTGGCAGAAAAAATATCTCAACACAAATCAATATCATACCCGTGCATCTTTTAAATTTTAACTCAATTTTATAAATTATGAAAGTACTGCATCAATGACTAAAGTATGCACCCATATTTTCTATCAGTTTAACTTTTTTTTTCCACTTTTATGTATGAGTAAGAAAATTTTGAAAAAAACATTTTATTGTACATTTTATTGTATATTTAGGAAATTTACAAAATTAGCGATTAATCGTGAGTTAACTATTGAAATCATGCAATTAATTACGATGATTTTTTTTAATTTAATCGCCTGACATCCCTAATTGATAGATAGATAGATAGATAGATAGATAGATAGATAGATAGATAGATAGATAGATATTTTACTATCATTCTTCTTTTATGGTGTGAACAATGGTGCACATACCTCCTCCAGGGTGTTGCTGAGCTGAAAGATTTGCCCCTCGCCCTCCACCTGCCTGACGCACAGTTTACAGCTGACCTCGGTGACGGCCGAGCTCATCCTCTCCAGCGTGAAAGTGCAGTGAAGGCTCCTTTGACAACCGCTCCACACCTGGTAAAAGGGGATCTCCTGCAAGGGGGACAAATACATTCTTACTGCACTTAAGTCGAGTCTACAGGCCTCTAGTATTTCAGAGCGTGTACTTTTGTACTTTTTACTTAAGCAAAGGAGTCAAATAAAAAGCTCTATTTTTATTAGAGTTGGCGTTTTCACAACTGTGTGCAGTTATACATAACTACAGACTAATGTGAGTAGTTTTGGCCCCCGTGGCTCACCTGATATTTAGCGATGAGTTTGCTCTTCCAGTGCGGATGCGGCACGTCGTGGACGGACAGTCTCAGGTTGTGTGTGCTGTCCTTAAAGTTGAGAGTCTTGGGCTCTTCCAGGAGCTTGCCTCCCATTTGCGTCTCCATCTGAAGAACTTCCTGCAAAAGACGATGGCCAGAAGAACACGTTTTTACAACGATCACATGAACATCAACTATGTTCTTGGATCCGCCTCAAAAAATACTTGGCTCTCCAAGTACGAATGTTTCAATCTGCCTCAGTTTAGCGCCAACTACTGCCAAGGAGGACTTATTTGACGTCAGATTTTGGGTATCCGCAGTCTCCATACCTTCCAATATGGCCGATACGAGACCTGATATTGGTACTCGCCCATCTCTAATATTGTACAATTATGTTGTAAGCCACTAACATTATACACAAGGGCTAGCTTTGTTCTTCAGTCTGGCCCATCTGGCATTTACATTTAAATTGATGAGTAAAAATGCATTTATTCTTTATTAAATTCAACATTTCATTACATAATTAGGTATTTAATTTTAGAAAAAAAGAAAATAAATATCAATTGACATTTACAGTTACATAAAAAAGCATAAATATAATTTGATTGTTCATTAATTGTTCATTTCACCCTCCTTGACAGTTGACACACCTATCTATCTGATGGCACCAAAGCACTACTTTTCTATTACACAGGGCTGTACAAATATACACTTTTTAGTTTATGTAGGGTGAAGCAGCATGTGACTCTACTTTTGACATTTACGTGTATGTTTGTGAAATTGTGACTGATGGGCCATTTTGTTTTGGTTTTTTTAGGCTAAAGGGCCACCATGCCAACTGAAACACCTCAAGTCAAGTCAAGTCAAGTCAAGGCAAGTCAAGTCAAGTCAAGTCAGCTTTATGTGCTAAACACGTGGCTATCCACTTCTCCCATTCTGAAAGAAGACATATAGCACATAATACTCTCAATTGCAAATCTCCTAGAGTTGTTTTTAATGGTAGAATTGCTTGTTTGAAATGCTAACCACACAGTTACTGTGCGTGTGTGCGCGTGCGTCGCTACTCGACTTGATCACTTCATGCATAAATTAGCAGCGTTAAGCTCCCCCGTATCAGATGCTCCCTCCGGTGCTTTTGAATATGTTTAAACTCTAAAGCGTCAGCTAGTTTGACATTGCTCGACCCGGTTTTGTTTATCGCCGCAAAGACGGAGACGCCGCACGCTCAAAACCTTTAAAATGTCGGACTTCAAATGCAAATGAGCACAAGCAGCAGTGAACTCTTCTTGAGATGACTTCAGGCTTAGAGACGGAGGCCGTGTTGAGCAGACAATAAAAAAAAAGAAACCGGAGTGGAGCTTATACGTTGTGAAAATATGTTGAATTAAAACAAATTAAAATACACTAAAGATTTGAATTAAGACAGAATTAGAATATGCAAATGTGTGTGCACATGCCAGGATTCACTACTTTAATTAATGTGCACCATTGAAATGAACTTAAATCCCATTAAGACGCAACAATTGTAGGAATGCATTTTATAAAAATATGTTGGACTTTTAAATAAAAAATACACTAAAAAAATATTATGTATTTTAATTGTTTTTTAAAATAATATTTTATAAAAATACTATGTATTTTGAGATTTTTAAATAAATTTTATAAAAAATATTGTATTTTAAAAAAATAATACATTTTATAAAATTGTTATAATTTAAAAAACAATATTTTATAAAAAAAATATGTATTTTGAATTTTATTTAAAAAATAATGCACTCTATAAAAAATATTGTATTTTTAATATTAAAAAATACATTTTATAAAATTAATAATAATAATAAATATTTTTTTATTTTTGTAAATAATACATTTTATAAAAAATACTGTCGTTTTATTTTTTTTTAAATAATACATTTTATAAAATTATGTATTTTTCATTTTTTTTTAAATAATAATATAATACATTATTTTTATATAATACATTTTATAAAAAATACTGCATTTTATTATTTTTATTAATAATACATTTTATAACAATATGTATTTTAATTTTTTTTTTTTTAAACAATAATATAGTATATTATACTGTACATACTGTAGTACTTGTGTTATGGATGTGTGCCTTTAAGCGGTGTGGCCTAGTGAGTTAAATCTGGAGCTGGAGTTCTGTGTCCTGGTTCGTCTGTGTGTTATTATTGTTACTAGTTTTACTTATTTCCGTTATTTATTGTGCAAGTGTACCTAATGTTGTGTCCGTGCACAGCTGCGGGGTCTTACCTTGAGCGCATCCTGCGTGTCGTCCAGACAGTACACCCTGATGTGGTAGTCCAGTGTGGTGCAGGAAACGGGTCCGAAGACGGCCAGCTTGAGCCTTTTGGCGGCCGCCTTGCCCACTGACTGGCCCACCAAGCAGTACGTGCCCAGCGTCTCCGTGAGGATGTGACAGGCCTCAGAGTCCATCTGCACGTAGCAGGGGGTGGTGAAGTTCTCCTCGCCCACCACCACCACATCCTATTGGATACGCAGACAACACCAAACAACAAAATATTTTTGTGATATATGATATTAAACTTCATACAATCATATAGTGTTTGTATCATGAAATCCTATTAAAAAGAATGAAACAATTTTTCACACTTTCTCCTCTGAGTATTATATGGAAATTATGTAAACAATGTGAAGCCTCTTTTTTTTTTTTTTTTTTTTTTTTTATAGAAAATGTATTAATGATATCTGCCAGTCTAATGTTTGTTGTGGATTCCCTTGAGTCACTTGCAATGTAAAGCGCTCTTATCTCAAGTCAAACCAGAAAAATTGCCACTCTTGGCTCGAAAATTCGTAAGTCGGGTAGCCCGTATCTGAAGGCAGGAGTAATAAAAACAGTCTGTGGCTCTGCTTGAGATGAGGCCCAATCAATACAAGAGGGCAGGGGGAGCTACCATGCTATGAATGTCTTATTAGTGCTAATCACAACTGCGGCCCGACACCTGCAGAATTTAATTACTTCACTCCCCTGGATCTGAACTTGGATTTTTTTTTTTTTGGATGGTGAAAATGAACATTTTCCTGCAAACAAATGGACTTCCTGATGAAATTCCGCTTTTCATTTTCATTACATCCCCGCTGCTGCAAAAACACGCGAACGCGCGCGTGCGCACAGATGTTGTACGCATGGCTAATTGCGCAGAGACATTGTGCGGAGCTGTGATAAGAAACACAAGACGAGCGCACGGGGGATGATGCACGCGCGCACGCGCACAGTATACAAACACGCATATGGTGAGTTTGCTGAGGCGTCATGCTAAGAGAAGCAAAAAAAAAAAAGGAAAGATGAGAGAGGAGGAGGACGACAGGAGCATAACAAATTGCGAATGATAGGAGTCTCCTACCTTCTTGTAAAAAAAACTCTCGCCTGCTTTTCTATTGGTTTTATCCCCTACAGACGTGATGTACATCATATAGTGCTGCTGTACGTGCTGGCTGGATGAACAGTTGGCAGTGATGCTGTGCTCTGTGGTGGGTGGGGGATGTTCTCTTTTGCTGCACAGGTGGCTTTGTTATGCTCCACTGCACGGATGAACTGACCAATCCACACTTATCCTTACTTACCTTACTGTATCGAACTAGCAACTCTATTTCTCTATCGACATACCAATCCTTCCCAGAATGACACTTATTCTACTCAACTCTTAAAACTGCTGTCCAAAAGGGACCCAGCCGAGCCAATGCTGGGTTGGGCATTGGGTTGATGATATGACCCATCCCATTGGGTCAATATTTTGATCCAACAAAGGGTAAAATTATCCCTACTAATCAAGATTATTTTAGTTAACTAAAACTAATGAAAAAAATAAAATTCAAAAAACAATTTTGTTAATGAAATAAAATAAAAATGAAAATGCATTTTAAAAAACTAAAACTAACTGAAACGAAAGTTACAACTGTAACTACGGTTCTATGAGTCCCGGACGACCGCCAGAAGGCGGTGCTTTAAGCACTGAATGTTCCTTTCGCGCATGCGCAGTTCGAGTAATGCATACCAAATTAGTCACCTGTGACCCCTTGGTGACCCTAGAAGGGTATAAGTTCCGGTGTCACCCAAGGTTCGTTTCCTACGGAATCTTCTCGCGTGAACACGAGGATTCCGAGCGACAGGACGCCCTGGCGGTCGTCCGGGACTCATAGAACCGTAGTTACAGTTGTAACTTTCGTTCTATTTCGTCCCTCCCGACCGCCAGAAGGCGGTGCTTTAAGCACTGAATGACTAATACCGGCGTAGTCGCGAGGGATCTCAGACACAAACCTCACTGAGAAGCCCCAGCAGGACCCAAGATCACGCCAAGCGGATGGGGAGAGGCGACATCCACGCTATAAAACCTGGAGAAGGTGCAAGGCTTCGCCCATGAGGCAGCAGCACAGATATCCTCCAGGGAAACACCCCTCAGGGCGGCCCAAGACGTGGCAACGCTCCTGGTGGAGTGACAGCGCACCCCTGACGGCAGGGGGCGGCCAGACAGCAGGTAGGAATGGCGAATGGCATCCCCGACCCAGTGAGACAAGCGTTGCTTGGAGAGAGCGGAGCCCTTGGTAGGACCACCATAACAAACAAAAAGCTGGGCAGATGTACGAATGCCTGCCGTAGCGTCAATGTAACACTGCAAGGCTCTCACCGGACACAAGAGCTCCGGCCTGTCCCCGCCATCAGCAGGAGTGGGTACATAACGTTTAAGCCGTAGAGGCTGGTTAGAACGAGAGCCAGACAACACCTTGGGAATGAAGGCAGTGTTCGGCCACAGAGTGACGCCGGCGCCATCCGGGTGCCATCGCAGGCATTCAGGGCTAACCGATAAAGCGTGTAGGTCGCTGACGCGCTTGGCGGAGGCAACGGCGAGCAAGAGTGCAGTCTTGCGCGACACCCATAGAAGGTCCGCCCCCGCCAGGGGCTCGAAGGGAGGCCTGCACAGGCCGTCCAGCACCAACTGCAGATCCCACGCCGGAACCCGAGGAGCCGGGCGGGGACAAAGACGCAGAGCCCCTCTGAGGAACAAGGACACCAGCTCATGGCGCCCCACGGAGCCGCCATCAGCACCAACATGCCGGGCAGAAATAGCTGCCACATACACCTTCAGAGTCGACTGAGACCTGCCCTTATCCAGGAGGGACTGCAAGAAATCCAGGATGGTGGGGATGGAACACGAAACAGGGTCCACCCCGCGTTCTCCGCACCACGTCACAAACAATTTCCACCTGTTGGCATACTGTTGCCGAGTGGACGGTGCCCTCGCATTAAGAATGGTCCGCGTGACAGACTCTGTACAGCCGGTCAGCAGCGGTTGGGGCCCCTCAGTGGCCAAACACATACGCGAAGGCGCCGTGGGTCGGGATGCCAACCCCGACCTCCCTGTTGAGACAACAGGTCCTCCCTGTCGGGGAGACGCCACGGCTCGCCGGAGCACAGTTGACGGAGCAGGGGGAACCACGTCCGGGCCGGCCAGAAGGGGGCCATCAGCAACAGCGTGTGCCCCTCCTGAAGAACTCTCTGAAGCCTCAGCCATATCAGAGGGAGCGGCGGAAAGGCGTAGAGAAGGCACTCCGGCCACGGCTGCGCCAGAGCATCCAGACCCAGAGGGCTGGTGGCCTCGCTCAGGGAAAACCAAAGTGGGCAGTGGGTTGAGTCCTCGGAGGCAAAGAGATCGACCTCCGCCGTGCCGAAGCTGCTCCAAATCATGCGCACCACCTCTGGGTGGAGGCGCCACTCTCCCGGAGGAGGACCCCGACGGGAGAGAGAGTCCGCGAGCTGGTTCCGAACCCCCGGCAGATAGGTGGCCCGTAGACTGGCCAGACGGGGAGCAGCCCACCTGAGAAGGAGCTGGGAGATCTCCAATAGACGGGCGGACCTGACGCCGCCCTGATGGTTTATGTGAAACACGGTCGTGGTGTTGTCCGACCGTATGAGAACATGCCGTCCGCTCAGGTATGGCAAGAAGTGTATGAGTGCCAAGTGCACCGCCCGAAGCTCCAGCACATTGATGTGATCGGCCCTGTCGCGCACAGACCAACTTCCCTGAGCCGTCCTGTGCTGCCAGACAGCACCCCAGCCCGTGAGGCTGGCATCCGTGGTGACTGTTTCGCGGCGGGCCGGGGCCACACCCAGCGGGACGCCGCTCAATAGAAGAGCCCTCTCCCTCCAAGGTGCCAGGGCAAGGAGGCACCGACGGGACACCCTGAGCCTCCGGTGGCGGTGCCACTTGGCGTCCAAGTGGAAGCCGTTCAGCCACCTCTGTAGTGGGCGCAGTGTCAGCAGGCCCAACGGGACCACAGCCGTCATGGACGTCAGCTTGCCCAAAAGCCGCAAGTAGGCGACGTAAGGCGACAGCCTGCCCCCTCGAAAGTGCGCAAGGAGGCGAAGAACATCGTCGACTCGGTGAGGAGACGGGTGGGCTCTCATAACCGTGGTGTCCAACGTCACACCAATGAAGTCCGTCCGCTGAGAGGGGACCAGAGAGGACTTGGGCAAGTTGACCCTGATACCCAACCGGGCCACATGAGACAGGAGATCGGAGGTGTCCCGGATCACCCGAGCCCGCGACGGCGCGCAGAGGAGCCAGTCGTCGAGGTACGGCAGCACCTTCATGCCCACAGACTGCAGGGGCGTCAGAGCAGCCCTCACAAACCGAGTGAAGACCCGCGGAGCGAGGGAGCACCGGTCTTCTTTGGGACAAGGAAGTATGTCGAGTAGAAGCCCCCGGGCTGCGCCAGGGGGTCCACGGCCTCGATCGCGTCCTTGGCCAGGAGGGCGGACAGCTCCTGGTCCAGAGCTGAGGCTTTTGCCGGGTCGGCGATGAGTCACCCTGACCCGACAGGAAGCAGTAGGCCGGCGTCGGAACTGCAGCTCGTACCCGTGGGTCAAGATGGAGACCACCCATGGGTCCGAGGCACGAGCAGGCCAGTAACTGAGCTGCTGGTGGGAAAAATGTCCGACGGCCGGCCCCAAGGCCACAGTCCCTGGCCCTCCGGCCCCTAGGGGCCCGAGAGGGACGGTGGGTGGGGCCTGCAGCCCGTGGTTGCCCTGAAGGCAAGCGGGCGGAGGAGCGAAAGTCCTCGGCGGGCCTCTGCGGGGGTCGCCGGGTGCCATAAGCCTCGGCAGGCCAGTGCTGAGGAAAGCGATGAAAACCAGAGCGTGCCCCAGGCCTACCCTGTTGGGGAGGCAGGGCCCTATTGAGGCTGGAAAGCTGCTTCCTGGTCTCATGAGCCTTAACCGTCCTTTCCAGTGCACCCACAGCGGCAGAACCAAAAAGCTCCCCTGGCTCCACAGGAACACCACGGAGGGCCCTCCTAGAGGCCTCCGACAAGGGGGACTGCGCTAGCCACACCTGGCGGCGCGCCTGCACTAGGAAGGACATGAGTCGGCCGTGTTCCCTAGTCATGAGGGCAAAAGCCTGGAGGGCTGCATCACTGAAGGACACAGCAGCCTCCACGCTGTCCGCTTGCAGAGATGTAGAGAGAGCAAGCATGAGGTGAGCCAAAGAGTTCCCAATGCGACCAGCACGTGCACCAGCTACATAGGCCCGTGTGAGAAGGTCGTCAGTCACACGACATTGGGGTCGAGGACATCGCACAGATGGCCGAAGGGTCCCCTCCGGGGACACAATGAGGGATGCGACAGCTGGCTCCACAGCAGGCATCCGGTCCAAGCCAACACTAGCAGCATCGTGCATCGATGCTAAATCACGGCCATCAGCCGAAGGGCGGGAGAGAGCCCCAGGATCCCTCCAGCAAACATGCAGTTCCCGCAGATAGTCCTCAGATGCGGGGACAGAAAAGGCCGAGGAAGGGCGCCTGCGCCGGAAGAAAGCGCTCTCAGACGCCGATTGAGCCTGTGGAGGCACCTCCAAATGCAGGAGGTCCAAGGCATTGCGCAGGACAGCCCGTATAGAACCATCCCCCGCCTCACTGGACGAACTCTGAGCGGACGCTGGAGAGTTTGGTCCCAAAACCACAGACCCCGGGTCACGGTCGTCGTCATGAAAAAAGGAAGCCGAAGCTGCCAAGGAAATGGCGTCCTCCTCAGGAGGAAGCACTGGCATGGGCGGGGTGGATGGTCGCGGCATGGGCAGGGCAGGTGGTCCCGGCCCCCCCGTAAGTGTGGGAGGGTGACGGTCCTGCAGAAGAGATCTCACCTCTGCCAGTTCAGCCTGAAGGTGCCCAACCTCCGAAGCGAGTCGTCGCTGCGCCACCCTTTTCCTGGGGGGGGCATGTACAGCAGAGGACACACCGAGACGTTTCCGGCGCCTTGGTTGGGAGGACGACAGATGACCCAGTGGACTGGGGTCACTGACACCAGGACTGCAGGCCCGGCCATCACCGGCACGGTCAGAAACAAGACACCTCGGGCAGCGATCGTCCAGGACATCGGAGGCCTCAAAGAGGATACCACAGTCCACGCAGCAACGGGAGTCCTCCATTGTGAACACAAAGAGGCCCAAACAGCGATGAGCGGGAAGCTGAGGGAAGGGGGCGCAAGCGCCACCTGCACAGCAGACCCACACCGAGCAGCCGACGCGTGGGTCGGGGCAAACAGTAAGCCGGTAAAGCAGCGATAAGCCGAGGGAAGGGGGCGCGAACGCCACCTGCACAGCAGACGCACACCGAGCAGCCGACGGAGGGCGGGGGCAGACAGCCAGATGTCAATAGTAGCGATAAGCTGAGGGAAGGCGCGCGAACGCCACCTGCGCAGCAGACGTACACCGAGAAGCCGACGGAGGGCCGGGGAAGACAGTTAGTCGTTAACAGTAGCGATAAGCTGAGGGAAGGCGCGCGAACGCCACCTGCGCAGCAGACGCACACGGAGCGGCCGACGGGCGGGAGGGGCAGACAGCAGTCGCGAAAGCGGCGACAAGCTGAGAGAAGGGGCGCGAACGCCACCTGTACAGCTGAAGCCAGGTGCGCACCGCAGGCGGGGCACGCACAAAAGTAAGTAAGACAAACAATCGAGCGAGAAGCGCGACGCCGTAAGCTGGGAGCGGGGACGCTGACGCTGCCCTCACCAGCAAAGGCACAAAAAGAAAAGCAACAACCAAACGGCAACACCGTCGGAGAAAGCGGCGCTAATAAACCGAGAGAAGCGCTAACGCTGCCAAAGCCAGCGGAGGAAAATAGGGTAAACCACGAGCCGTGGTAGCCAGGGCGCTAACGCGAGGCTAGCCACACAAAAAAACTCAAAACACCGCAGTAGACGCGGAAATTAGACGGCAAAGTAGACAACAAGTAGTCAATAACCTTACCCCACGGGAGGTTAGAATACGCGACCACGTCGGGTCACGAACGAAGGAAAGAAAAACACCGTCGCCGCAGCCTTTGGAGGGCGAACTACGCAGCTCCGACCGATCCGGTCACAAGGCTCCAAGCGGCGCGGTCAAGAGGATAAATACAAATCCCAATTCTTACACTCTTCGAAAATGTGTCGTATGCATACGCCACGCGAGAAGAAAAGAGGAAACGAACCTTGGGTGACACCGGAACTTATACCCTTCTAGGGTCACCAAGGGGTCACAGGTGACTAATTTGGTATGCATTACTCGAACTGCGCATGCGCGAAAGGAACATTCAGTGCTTAAAGCACCGCCTTCTGGCGGTCGGGAGGGACGAAATAGAACAACATTTTATGTTTACAAAAATTTAACTAACTATAATTATAGCAAAAAAATATCCTTTGTTTTCATCTTTGGTAATTTAATGCATAAGCCTTTGGGGATGATTTAAAAGTGATTTTAAGTAGATTAATTTTTATATTAACCGGAATAAGGACGTTTGAAAGTGTGTCATACAGAAGTGATGTCATCTCGCAACAGCCAATAGAAAAAGCACCTTCAGATGACGCCGTTCCCATGGTGCTTTATTTTTTTTAAATTGCGCACAAGTAATATAATTTTTTTTAAATCTAATACTGAAACTAACTAAAACTAAACTAAAACTAAGCATTTATTAAATAATTAAAACTAATAGAAACTAACAATATCGTGATATCGTGATATTAAAACTGCCACAATATCGTCGTCATCTTGTTCACGATATTTAAAAGGAACACATATGTTAAAAAAAGTCAGTTTGATTTCCATTTGTGCAGTTCTAATACCCTCTGGTGGCTAGTTTTTTAGTGCAATTTAATTTTCATTAAGCATATTTTGGCCCTTCCCCGTTTAAAATCTACGCTAATTGTAAGTCAATTAATAATAATATTAAATAAAATAATACCAAATAAATAAAAAATATAAATAAGCAAATAATATAAATAAAAAAATATAATATCATATATTAATATAATATATATATAATAAAACATTAAATAATTCATTTAATTTTGACCCTTCTATGTTTAAAATCCACGCTATTGGTCAGATGAAGGGAAACGTAATATGCCTGGGAACCGAGTCAATATGTGGAAGAACTCAATGTGTGCATGCATTAACAAGTAAGAGCCTCCATATTGTTATTTGAGATTGTAGGTGGTTATGTACAAAAGCACAATATTTTTGCTTTTTTTGGAATGAGCTCTTTTTTTAAAAAAATAATATTGTGACCTTTTTTTAAATATCGCCAACCTCCCCACAATATCATGATAATTATCGTATCGTGAGCTTCATATCGTGATAATATCGGATCGTGATGTTTGGATATCGTTACATCCCTAGTAAGAACACACAAAAAAATTGAATTGTGGATAAATGTCGACACCCATAAGCAGAGACGCACACACACACTCACCTCCCACTCGCCCATGGCCAGTTGGTTTTTCAGCTGTATGAGCCAGTCCTCGTGGACGTCGTCAGCACAATGGTGGATGGTGAGGATGACCGGTCTGGTCAGCAGAGCTCCTGGAGGCCCGCAGCTCACCACCGGACTCAGCGCCGTCTGCACGTCCTCTACCGGGGGTCTGCGCAGGGCAGACAAAACACGCAGACATAAGTCGTCGAGTGGAGAAAAAAAATAAAAATAAAAATAAAGCTTGTGTTTGTTTTAGTCTTGGGCTGTGTTGCTCTAAAGCAGTGTTTCTCAATTCCGGTCCTCGGCCCCCCCTAGCCAGCCTGTTTTCCATGTCTCCCAATTCCCAATGCAGCTGATTCCAATGACAGCTAATCATCCAGCTCTGGAGAAGCCTGATAACAATCCTCACCTGCGTTGCAATTGGGAGACATGGAAAACAGGCTGGCTAGGGGGGCCTGAGGACCGGAATTGAGAAACACTGCTCTAAAGGAGTGAAGCAAAATTTGTCTGTGAAAATCATTAAGTTGTCATTTTGCTGCCACGTTATTTCCGATTGACTGAGATGAGAGCTGATGAGGCGGGAAGACATGCCACAAATGAGCATTTCACACGTCGCCACCTGCTGGCTGGTGAGAAAATTATGGAACTGCAAGGCACATCTCGTTCTTTTTTTTTTTTTTTTTTTTAAATACATTTTTTGGCTAGCGCTGCTTGAAGCAGCACTAATCCTCGACAGCATTATTGATTCAGCCGCTGGACCTCATTAATGACTCATGAAGGGAGAAGAAGAAGAAGATAAAATAAACATTCCATCAAGGAGGCAAATTGTAGCACAGTCACTTTGTTGGAGCCAACGCCGAGGTTGCCACTTAATCCATCAGGCACGCGGAATTGTATTTGGGCTCCCGTTTGACGTATAATAGGCCAGCATTTTTCATAAATTTGACGTGACACTTCACAGTTAAATCAGGGGCCTACTGAGTCATTTCAGGACCCAAGGCAAACCCAGTCATCCATGTGACAAAAGTTGGATTTTCGCCTCAGCGCATGAAGGTCTTCAATGACAAAGTCCTTAAAAATCATTTTCAAGGATTATTATCTCACAACTTATATCAACTCATGCACAGTAAAATGTTTGAATAGTCCATTGCCTCAGAAGGGAAGAGGAGCAAAATGAAGTCGTTTGATACATTTTTAGGAATGTGAATAAAGACGTAAACATGAACAATTAACCCCTAATGTCGAGCATGAATCTTGACTTCCTTCCTTCCTTTTGTTCCAAATGCATTTCTTTACCTTGTAGAGAATTTTGTGTGCTCAACTGTACAGCAGAATCTCAAAAGTTCCCTCTCATGTTCCACAGACAGTTTGAGGAGAGGATTAGAGGACGGGTGGCAGTAAAAACAGTCACCCCCACAATAGCTGCTGGCATAAAAAATTTTAAAGAAATGATGTGGAGTAGATCTGCAATTTTTTTGCACAGGCTGTTTAAGATTGAGTACTGACTGTGAATTCATACTGACATGTAATGAGAACATCTGCAGTGGGTGTTAAATATGAAGCAATTGAACAAGTAAGATTATCTACAACCCAACAATAATGTAAATCTAATATTATTGTACTTAATTATTGCTAATTTATTGAAGATGTAAAAACAATAAAAATATTGTATTTTATTTACATAAAGTAAAAGTAAAAACAGATTTTTAAATCATTTTTAAGAATATCACATAGTAATGTATAACAAAAAAGATTGTATAAAAATTAAACCATGAACATAAAACTAACAATAAAATCAATTATAATCTAATCTAAAATCTAAAAAAAATCTAATCTAAAAAAATAACACAATTTGAAGTCTTTAACACAGCAGTGTAAATATTGTTTGTCAGCAACACAATTAATTGCTTGTAATGTTGGACGCAATAAGTATATTAAAATGTTTCAATACTTTGAATGATAACATTTACACATTCATAATTTAAAAAAAAATCCAACAAAAATAAGAAGTGTTATTGGGTAATGTAGTTAATTACATTTCAAAATAAATAAATAAATACATAAATAAATAAAATGAATGTATTTTTTCGTACTGTTTGAATAAAAAAACTATTTCAATAACTTCAATAATTCAGATTTTGTAAAATTAACAGAATAAAAGCCTCAGTCATATTTGAAGTTTGAACAAGAAATATCAAAAATAAAAAAAAGTGTCTTGGTTTGCCTGCCCTAAAAAGCTGAAGTAGTTGAAGGTCGTAGTCGAATAATCAATCGATGTAAATATTAATTAACGTGGTGAAATATGCGTGGAGATGTTAAGCTGAGGAGCAAAAACATGTTTGGGAAAGCACATGAAAGATGTGAGAAAAAAGCGTGAGTGGGTGGGTAGGACTTGCCTCGAGCTGTCCTTCCTGTGCACCGTCACATACATCTCGTAGACGCGGCCCTGGGGGACGGCGCCCGCCGGAACCAGCAGACTCACTCCTGCAACCACAAGCAGCAAAAAATGACAAGCGGCCCGTTGGCTCCTCCCCCGTTTCAGGTCACAGTTGCACAATGAGCAGCGGAGATTTATTCCGTCATCACGTTGAGCGAGGCAAACTAACAACTATAAAAATGTTTTTTTTGTTTTTTTGTTTTGTTTTTTAATAGAAATTATTGCGAAGGACCTTGACCTGAGTTGGGCACAATGAGGTGTCCTCCCTGATTGTTGAAGGAGCCGTGAGCGGTGCACGAGGGGTCTCGATTTCGGGCCAGGCTCTGGTTACGGAGGTTCATGGTGTCGCTGTTCTCCAGCAGAGACTGCGTCAACTACAAAAGTAAAGTTACAAGGGAACACGTGTTTTTCAACTTCAGGATTATTCCAACTTGTAGCAATATAAATATATATATATATATTTTCACATGTGTTTATTGGATTTATTCATGTGTTCATTAATTCATTGTCATTATTATATCATATGCCCATATATTATTATATTCATTGTTAGAAAAAAAATAAAAATAAAATAATTATATATATATATATATATATATATATATATATATATATATATATATATATATATATATATATATTATTTTTTTTTTATTGTTATTATTATATTATTTATTGAAGTGGATACGATTTTTTTATTTGTTATTTGTTTTAATATATTTACTCTTTTATTTCAGTTTTGATTATATATATGATATATTTATTAGATTTTATATTGTTTATTTATTAAAATATATTTATCATTAAAATAGTTTGATTGTAATTTGTGACGGCCATTCAATTTCTTTATTGTATTTGCGTGTATTTTATTGCTCAGTACAGTACATTCAGCAACAATATTGTATGTCCAGTACAATCAAGCAACATTTTATTTAATGGATTTAACTTGTACATTTATTGATGTACTTAATTTATTGTTTGAATTATGCATTCATTTGATGTTTTTCTTACATACCGTCATGGCAGAAAAGCTAACTTATGTATTTTATTTTATTTTATTTTATTTTACCGTGTATGTATTTTATTGTTGTACTTTGCTCAATTTATTTTATTTACTGGCTTAAACTATATTTATTTTGTTAATGTTTATTTTTTATCTTAGTTATTTATTAACTTTTTTAAAGAAAATAACGGCAGGTTCTTACATACATATTTGGTGATTTTAAAAAAAGTTTTAATTACTTTAACGTTAGTTTCTTTTTATTTTTTAAATTCAAATGTTCTGTGATTCTGTCGAGAAATAACAAATTATTTAATTTATTGTATATATATTATATTGCGCTATTTATTTCTTTTAATTATTTGTTTCTTTTATTGATAAAGGGATTTATTTTATTACTTTATTTGTTGTTTGAATTAATTTAACTGAAAAACAAAAAATCATGCCAATTTCTTTTTTGGTAATATCTATTTTTGTATTGTATTTATATAAGTTACAAATATTTTCCTGATGTTTATACTATTTTGTTTTATCTTATTTATATACTATCCAACAACGTCAAAGTTACAGTAAGTAAAAGTTGGACACTGAAAGTGTTCATCCTGCGGTATTCCAAAAATATGTTTTTTGCACTATTTTCTTTTGCACTTTTTGTTGAACACGTTTCCTTGAGAACTGCTAGTGAGAAGCTGAGCCTCGTGCCTGGGAGCGCCGCCACCAGGCTAAGCTGGAAGAAGGAAGATCTCAAATCACCGTAGGGTATCAAGTGGTGTAAAAAAAAAAAAAAAAAGCACTGCTTTGCATTTCACGGTCGAAATGTGAGCACTGACTGTTAAAATAAGCAATTAGGATTCAGATTCAGTTTACTCCCCTCGTCAAACAAAAAGCTTTGGTGAGACAAGGATGACTTGTGACTTTTCAAGCAAGAAAACATGCTTTTTTTTTCGTAGCCATCACGTCAGGGCACATCGATAATCTTATCACATATTTGGAATGACTTGTTGAAGTTCTTTAATTAATATGAGGTATGACTCAATGCGTTTGTGTTGCAAATCGATATTTTGCCATGTCAGTTTTAATAAGGTTTGGGCATGTTGATAATGTTATCAAAAATAAATTTTTGTCATATTGACAAAATAACTCTAGCAGTATATAAGACATGACTTGATATGGTTTGTTGCAAGTCGAAATTATTTTGGGAGGAGTACAGAATTTATTATTTTTCCATTTTTAAGCAACAATAAGTTTTTGGGTCATTGTCTCATCTGATGAAGGCGTATCGATAAAATATTCACAGATCTTGAAAACCCTTTTTAAATGCTTTAATATGAGATATGACTCATTGGGGTTTATTTATTTATTTATGTATTTTAATAAGCCACAGGTAAATCTGTAGCCTTACCTTGGGAGAGAGCTTGGACGTAAAGTCTCCTCCGAGGTCGTCCTGCGGCGTGACGAGGGCGGAGGAGTTGTACACCTTGATCTTCAGGTTGGGGAGGGGCTCTAAGAGTGGAGAGTTGATCATTGGGATTTTATCGGACACGTCGCGGAGGGTAAAAGCGGAACCGCCGCACACGGCGGCCACATTTGTCAAATCGGGAGGGGCTGAAAAAGGATCAGCTAAGGGGGAGGGGAGGTAAGGTGGGGAGAGAACGGAAATAGGGACAACGTAAATTACACGTTTAAAGCAAAAATGAAATAATAAACATTTGGTACCACAAACATAAGCACAGGTTCCCTGATCAATTAGCATAATAGCGTAGTGGCCGCAGTCATTATTGAACGTTTGACAAATTTTGGTAAAATTGAACAAAGAATAAGAGTCCAGTTGCCTTAATTCAATTCTTCATGTACTTATTTGACCAGCCAGGACGCCTCGAGTAATACATTAGCATCGGTGCTAATGTTAGATAACAATCAATGTCTGTTAGCATTTAGCACATCAGCTGGACCCATTTTGTCACTTAACAATTGCCTCTTATTATTTCATTGGCGATCATCAGTGGCTAAAAAGAGACAGAAAGTAATAATCCTTACTTCTGTTTTAAGTATTCCACCTTTAGTGTTCCCTGTGCGCGTTTTTACACTACTCCTTCCTGAGTCGTCCCGGCTGACCGACGTAAACATGACACTTCAGCTAACTTTTCCTGGCCTCCCGCTAGCACTCATAAATAAATCTACATCTGCAATGTAAAACACAGATTCCGCAAGAAAAAAAAAAAAAAAAAAAAAAAAAAAAAAAACACGGACGTTTGCAGGAATATACTCATTCTTAATCAATTCAACATGCACACAAACAGTTTGTGTGCTCGAATTTTACTGGTAATGTTTATAGGCACTATTACACTATGTCTTATTTATATACTGTTCTAGCTTGACTTTGAGTGTTACCAAGATTGTGCACTGGATTAAAAGTGGTTTACATAGTGCTTAGCATGAAGCATTTAATTAGTTACACAGGTTGGGAAGGCTAACATGGACACACACTCACACACTTACTGAGACCGGCAAGAGCACGGAATCCGAGAATAGGTGAGTTTTTTCTGCAAATAGCTGAATCGGTGACTTTGTGAATAGCCAACCGCGAACAGGCAGAGGTTTTACAGTTACGCGACGGATGCAGACACCGGCCCAATCGATCCCAAATTCCCTGACATTTCTGGTAAGCAATTAATGCGCGCAGCAGTGAGCTTCTTAGGGTCCTCTCCATTAGCCGGACGGAAAGAAATGTCAACGCGGGCAGGAAAGGACGAGTGCAATTTAACCACGAGAAAGACGGATGCAGGGGGTGGGAGTCAACGTGGCGCCCCGGCGGAACAAGCGCAGATAAAGTCAGCGGGATGCTATCGCACAGTAAGTCAGCCATTTTGGTGTGAGCAGCCATTTTGGATCATAAAAGACCGACATAAAAGGACTCATGGCCAAAACTGAAGAGGAATATTGGTCTGCAAAAAGCAAGGCTTGTGGAATTTGCCAAAACGAGCCCCAATAGGAAGAAGATATCCAATTTTCCTCAGTGGAAAATACACAACATAATCCCGTTTACACACTTGATGCGAGTACTGCAAGTACCTGATCTTGCCGTCTTGATGTTGACTGACTGGAACCCTCCGTTGAGCGCCGACGTGTCGATGATGTCCGAGTCGAAGTCTCGATGTGTCTTGCGGTACACGAAAAGCGCCACGATGACCGAGATGACCAGGCACATGATGACGGCGATGACCACGCCCACGTAGAGAGCCACGTCGTCCGTGCTTGGAGCCGCTACAGGAAACAATTGCAATGGAAGTCAATTTTATTTACATACTACATGTATGTGTAAGTAATACAAAAAATATATACTGAAATAATTTCCACATAAAAACGAATAAGTTCTAATTTCTTAATTATTTGCATTTTTATTACATAAAAAAAAAAAAAAGTACACAGGTAGGTTTTTTTTTGCAACAGTCCTTCCACTCCAGACTCCTGAACAATGACATCACGTCATTCCCACTCATTCCAGACTGAAAGGACAACCTGTGAAACTTTTAAACAGGCCTCAGGCATGCGTAATAAGAGCATTTGTCTAGACACCGGTGGCGAGAGACACTTTTCATAAAAGTGCTGCATCTTAATAAGCTTGTTAATTATTTTACAAGGGTTCCTTCTTCAGTATGACATGAGACTTTTTAAAGATGCTCATCCATTCATTCACACGGCCTTCTACACACACACAAAAAAGAATGTGATTTAAAAGTTCGACGCAGGACAGGAAGCGAGGCGAGCATGAGGAGTTGAGACGAGAGGAAGCAAATGAGTGAATGTTGACATGGGGAAAAGATTCTAAAGAAAACAAACAATTTAAGAAGAACATTTAAAAGCAGGGATCCAACTAGAAATAAACAGTCAAACTTAATGGCTTGTGAATGGTTGCACTTGTTGTGTGTAAAACTCAATTTATTAGGCACACCTGATGTAATGAGCTGTACCAAACTTTTCAATTTAAAAAGAAGCTGGGTTTTACATTAACATGACTACTTTAACAACTTATTACAGCACTTTTCGTGCACAGTGGTATACATTTGCACCACAATTAAAGCTGCATTATTTATGTGAAGTCCCCCTAATTTTTTTTTTTGTAAAACATTTGTTTTTTGTTGTTGTTTGTTTTTACTGTGTTTACAAGTAACAACGGTAGGATGGACTTTTTTTTTTTTTTTTTAATTCTCTCTTTCGATCTCGCATTCCTTCACGTGCACATCTTCACAGAGAAGGTCTTGAGAGTGTCCACTTGAGGGCGCTATTAAACACCTCAAGCCTCTCAATGGAGGCTGAATTGGGGAGCGAGTGACTATTTCCTATATATTAGAAAAATATCAACAACGCCCCCACAATACTGCAGATCTTTCTCTTTTTTTTTCTCTCCATGTGCTGATTTTTCCTGATTTTTTTTTCAATTACCAATTTGACAGACCACCATGCTTTGCAGCAGAGGTGTCAGAGATAATTTAGTGGCAGAAAGTCAATCTAAACTTACACCTGCTCAAAACACGTCTAAGTGTTGGCACAAGGTAAACCATCAAAACACGTCGAAGTGTTGGCACAGTGTAAACCACCAGTCCAATGCGATTTTGGTGAATTTGATCAGAGCACAGGCAGACATACTGCACTGAGCTCTGTGGACACATTTAAATTGCCCATTTATCACCCCGAAAAATCTGCTATATTGATTAATCGATAAATTACCCAGCTCTTTGCTAAGGAATACTTTGAAAAGTGTTTTAATTCATTTAAGTGTGATTTATTGAGTTTAAATGTGTTAAAAGCATGTGTGAGGATCAAAACTACAAACAACTTTTTCTTGTTCTGCTTTACGATGAATGCCGGCTGACGCTAATCCTCTTAATTTGCAACTTTGTGATAGTAATCACGATACATCTATTTGATGAATCAATCTTTATCTGATTCACCTTCCTTTTTAAGGTCTACAGCACAAGAAAGTTTATTTATTGTTTATTTAATGCCCTTTTACAGTTTGACAGCCTGGCATAATAGGCTGTCTTCTGACAACCCGACACAGCAGAAAGGAAAAAGCAACTGGACGTGGGTGAACACTTTCGACCCGCTCGGATGAATAATGGGTTCGGACGTGTGCGCGTGTGATGAGAAGGCAGCATGACAGAATGAATGGGCTGTGATAGAATGAGGAAGAAGTGGAGGAAGGTAACACAAGCTACACATCTCATGTATTGAGGTGTATAATCACCATACTGAATAGGAACAAAATTGTACAATTATGAGTAAAAAGTTACATTTATCAGCAATTTAGTCGCAATAAGTCGTAAGAACAAGTCATGTTTTGAGAATATCATGACAATAAAGTTGGACAGAAGAGTGAGAAAATGGAGTAATAATCAAGGGCAAAAGTTCTGTTATGAGGAAAAAGTCACACAATAATACCAGAAAAAAAACATCTTAATATTGAGCGAAAAGGTTGTTATCTCGCGTGAAATATTACAAATATAAAGTTATGATATTATGAGGAAAAGAGTCCTTTATTGAGACTATCTGAACAATAACGTCCGACAATAGCATGAGGGAAAAGTAGTAATATTATAGTGGGGAAAAAAAGTTGGAAGCCATAAAGTTTGGATTCATATTTGTTGACTCATTCCATTTTTGCCTTTTTACTGTTTCCACATCCATCTTTGTATTTATGATCCAGAACATCAAAGTCATCTCAGTGAATAGGAACTGACCCACATTTTAAATTCAAAGCTGAACAAATGAAGTTGTCTTCACCCCCGTGGACACACAAGCATCAGCTTTTAAACCACAAGTCCTATCGTCTCCTTTTGTGCGTGTGCGTTTGTCACACAATAAAGAGTGGAAAAGCCGGTCCCGCATTTCGACATCAGAGTGGACGCACTATAAAAGGAGCCAATGAAACACCTGAAGCGAGAGTCGGATTCGTACATCTTTGATGCTCTGCTCAGTCTAATCTGACAGCGCTCGATGCGAGGGGGTGGATGTTTTACTCTCAAATGCCAGGTCGCGCATACAAACACGCATTCACGCACACGCGCGCACACTCCTACAAAAAAGTAAGTAAGTAAGACAGCACTTAGGTAGGTCAGTGTTGTTGTTATTTGTGAAATTTTGTGTTATTGTCATAGGTTAGGGTGCGTGATTGGTTGTCTAATGTAGGTAGGTAGGTACATTAGGTAACTTGCTTGGTACATAGTGCCTTACATGCCTCTGTAGGTAGATCGATAACTATTTAGGTATGTAGCTAGGTAGGTTGATACGCACTAAAAACTGTATAAAAAAACAAAAAAACAAACAAAAAAAATTGTATCAAAATGGGGCCGATCCACCAGTTGGGTCAAAATAACCTAAATGGCTTCATTTTATAATAAATCAATACATAAATAAATAAATAAATAAACAAACCAAACAAACAAACCCCGCCAAAATTGGGTCATTTTGTATAAACCAATCCAAATTGACCCAAGTCAGTTCCGTTATAACCCAAAATTGGGTTATTTTGGACCCAACTGTTTCGAGAGGGTAGGTAACTATAAACAGTTGAGTGAAAAATAACATAATTGGGATCAAAAAGGGACCGATTCACTGGTTATTATTATTGTCATTTTAACACAAAACAACCCCCGAAAAAGGGTAATTTCGTACGAAACAACCCAGAAAGTTGGGTCAAATTGACCCAAGTTGCAGTCCAACTTGGTCCTTTTATGACCCAAATTGGGTTATTTTATATTATTTCTTACCCAGCTGTTTTTAGAGGGTAGGTAGCGAGTTAGGTAGGTAGGTACTGTACACTCTAAAAATAGTTGGGTGGAAAATAACCCAATTTGGGGCAAACAAGGACCGATCCACCATTTAGGTCAATTTGACCCTAATTTCAAAATTCATAATTGGGTTGTTAAATTTAAAACAACCCAAAATATACATCACATTGTACAAAACAACTTGGAAAGTTGGGTCAAATCACATTGGGTCAAATTGACCCAAGTAATGGATTGGTCCATTTTGTTTACATCATACGTGGGTAGGCAGGTATTTCGATAGGAAGAAGAAGCTGGCAAAACTGAGTAGCCACCGACATCATCGCAATGAACTAGCTCCACCCCTGCATGCTTGGTGACAAAAAAAAACATGTAGACACAACTGCTCCCCTCGAAAAACAACAACAACAACAACAAACTGCGCGATTTCATTTACAAAATGGTTGTGTGGTGTAAGTCTTCTTTTTTGATAAATGTCAGACTGCTTTTATTAAGACACTGAGGAACTGTTTTTAAATGTGGAAATGTATAACATGTTTCCTTTCACGCTTGTTCCCCACCCCCTTTGAACAATTTATTTACCCAGAAAAAAAAAATCCCTTCTTGTTCAAATTGAATCAACTACACGCCTTTGATTCACATTCCCATCACGCTGTCAACGGTGAAAAATAATTGATGTGCCTTTGATGCCAGCATGAGAGCACAGTTGACTTCCTGAAACAAACAAATACTCGGATCTCGTGATAAGAAAGGAGCACTAATAGACATGGACACAAACACACAAACACACACAAAGAAAGCAAGGAAAAGGCAAGAAATGAAGGATAAAACTTACATGTGTATCCTACATCACTCTTTTCTTTGGACGTCTCAAACAATGAACCTTGGGGACAAGGAAAAGGAAGGGATGAAGGATGGATGGATGGATGGATGGATGAACTAAACAACAACAAAAAAGCAGTCAAATGGGAAAAAAATACAACACAGACTCAACGCTATCAGCGTTGTTGATCTCCAATGGCATTTACATATCAGCAAACGTGTTCCCGTTCTTGCACAACGTTTCTTCTTAATCGTTGGCACATCTGCCAAATGCCAAAACGATTAGCGGTTGGGATAACGCTAAAATTCCAACACAACGTGACGGGTTTGCGCGGTACGCCCAGTTAGGGACAAACAAACAAACAAACAAACAAACAAACAAACAAACAAACAAACAAACAAACACACACACACACATTTGATTAAGTGCGGAAGCCAAATCAAGCTCATTTTAAACCATAAATCACAGCGTTGCATACAGTAATAGATACAGTCATTGACAGCAACACAAAAACAACACAAGATGGCGGCAAAGCTCTTTTTTCTATTAGACAAAGCTATGTCCTGACTAAGTAGGTAACGATATCCAAACATCTCGATACGATGTCATCAAATGAATGTCGCGATACAATAATTATCACAATATTGTGGGGAGGTTGGCGATATAAAAAAGGTCAATATTGTAAAAAAAAAAAAAAAAAAAAAAAGCTCATACTAAAAATAAATAAAATAAATAAATAAATAAATAAATAAATCTTTTTAATATTGAGGCACTTACTTGCTAATACAAGCAAACTTTTCAGTTCCTTCACATAGACTCGGTTCACAAGCATATTTTGTGCCCCTTCATCTGACCATTAGCGTGGATTTTAAACATAGAAGGGCCAAAAAATGCCTTGTAAAAATTTAACTGCACTAAAAAACTAGCCACCAGAGGGTGGTACAACTGCACAAATGGAAATCAACCCAACTCTTTTTTTTAAAACAGATATGCCGCTTTTAATATCGTGACATGACGACGACGATATATTGTGGCAGTTTTAATATCACAATATCACAATATTGCCATTATCGTTACTTCCCTAACCCTGACTAAACTAAGCATCTCTTCTCTTCTTAGTTCAACATCGCCAAGATACCACCAGATAGTGACAAAACGCTATATATATATATATATATATATATATATATATATATATATATATATATATATATATATATATATATATATATATATATATATATATATATCACTTTTCATATATTTTTTTATTTTTTACAAGATACAGCTTTGACTCGTGTTTTACCTGCTGTTTTGTGTCATGCAAATGCAAACGCAATATAAAATGTTACAAGGCAGCTCTGCCATCTCCAGAGATTACTGCGACTTTAAAAGGCGACATCATAATTTATCTGCTGGAGACGTACTACGTGCTGCGACGTAACACACACACGCAATCACGCGCTTACACACATTTTATGCCCTCCTGTTAGCGTTACAGGAAGTAGTTGAAACGTAAGCGCAATGCGACGAGTCGTTCCAGAGACAGAAAGTCAATCAGGCGTAATGAGCCTGAATGTATCAGCTTGCAAGTTTCATCCCAGAAAAGCTCGCTTTAGTACAACATGAAAGCAACAATATGGAATAATTGCCTCTGAATGCAATATCGTCAACATCATCTTGATGGCTTTGAATGAGCCACATTGCAGCTTCCTTGTTACCATGGCGACCCGATGGACGAGCTGTTTATTTTATCCAAAGAGGAAAAGAGGAGGCATCAATTTGAGGTGTTGTGCTTATTTATTCAAGTGGAGGGTGAAAAATTGTACTGTATAATGAAATAAACATACACCTGACATTCACCGAGAGGGAAAAGCGGGATTAATTTGAGGTGCAACGTTTACTTATTCAAGTGGAGGAGGCACATGCCATTTAATTGTGGCGGGGTGTTTATTCAAGCAAGGCCACTGTTGGAGAAATACAATACAAGTGAAAAACCCAGTAGGGCTCTGGAGGTCTGCAGACTTGGGTCCTTTAGTTAAGTTCAGGTTTTGAAGTAAACACGGTGAAGCGGCATTTAGCTGTTGTGCTGCACACAAATGGAATAAGTTTCAACAGAAAGTCAGCTCAAAGTTTATATATTAGAGGAAATATAGGATCCTTCTATTTGAAGTGTGGCATTTATTTATTCAATTGAAAGATGCATCCAATGTTTATATACTCTGCAATTCACATATTAACAGATTTTATTTTGGAACCTATCCCGCTATTGGCTGAACAGCTCGCCAAAACACTGGCTAATATAAAAGTGGTGCTTTGGCATAATTTTGTGGCATCAACTAGCAATTACTTTATTGGTCCCTATCCTCTGTGAATACTAAAATTTTTCCCTCCAAGAGGCTTCTTCAGTATTTGAGGTGTGGCATGTATTTATTTAAGTGGAAAACTCAACTTAACTTGACATAATAAATGCAGCAAAGCAACTATTGGCGGACGCTACACCACATAGTTAGGAAAAAAGCAATCTTAAAAAGGAATAAACATGCACATGGTATTAATTTTCTTAAGCAGGGGGAAAAAAAAGGCATCTATTTGAGGTATGCCGTTGAGGAGCTGATGTTTTAAGTATACATTGGAATTCTATACAAGGACTTTTAATGGATATCAAATGAGCGTTCTCTGTAAAAATGTATTTTGATACATAGCATGACATATAGCCATGTGGCGCTTTAAGATGCTGACAACACAACTTATTGCTTCTATTTTCCAGTCCTTAAGGGTTGGACTGTGCAATATAATAAGGATACAGTTAACGCATCCATGACTTGTACTTTTAGTTGTTTTCCAACATTTTGCGTCTTCCAGAGTTGCCGATGTGACTTGGAAAAAATGTGGAAAAATACTGATTATGACAAGATTGATCTTTCCTCGCTAATGAAGGGTTGTTGTCGCTCAGCACACCAAGAACCTGTGGCATCGTTACGCGCACATGTGAGAATGTGTGCGTGTTCTAAAAATACGTTCCGCTATTTATTTATTTTTTCCTCTTCTCCTCTCGTCAAATGTCTGCCAATTACTGTCGGCGCAATGAGTAAGCAAGGTACTCCTCCTCATGCTGCAAGTCAACAAATATAATTGCCTGCACCTTGGAGAAGCGCTGCTATATTCGCTTCAGCCTTTCAAGCTTTTTTAGAAATTCAACACAAAAACATGGTGGGAATGAGCCAAATGGCAGTTCAATTGGTGGCTGATGCACTTTATTATTTGTTATTTGTGTGACGCTGCATTCTCGCAAGAAAGGAGGCTTTGACTTGACCGAGCGAGGCGACCGGTGGGTGACGTTGGGAAAGTAAATGCGGATGAATCGACACCATGAAAGCAGGAAGCCTCCGGAGAGGAAGAGCCACACCAGGCAGGCGGAGGGGGAGATGATAGCGACGCCTGAGGACGAGAGGAGGAGGAAGATAGGGAGGAAAGCAAGGCTGCCTAAATGCTGCATGCTTTATGCTGTACGGCAACATAAAAACAAGCTTTCAGACAAAAACAGGATCAATTAGGAGCGGGTGATACAAAACATACCTATTTTGTAAGAAATGATACAAAAACAAGCATGTAGTAGGAAAAACACAAGCAGTTATTGGGAAGTTACAATAACAAGACTTGAGGAGAAAATGTTACATAAATTGTAGGACAGGTAAATGATGCAAATATTGAAATATATGCCAATGAATTTAGTAACTCTCATGAGGATTAGTGGTTCAAATGATGGATGGATGGATTTAGTCAGAATTTTGACATATTATATAAAAGCAGGGGCATTAAGAAAGGAATAATACAAAATCAAATACTGTAGTTGAAAATGGTGAATTTTTTAAATTGTAATATAATGTAATTGTTTTATTGTTGTTATTAATATTGTTAAAAAACAGACACATACGGCTGTCGGTAATTTACATTAACACAGGCTTATCTTGGATCCTTCCCAGACATCAAAAGTCTCCCAGTTTAGATGCCACTTCAATATACTTCCTTGGCACCAATTTTGTCATTAGCCAGGACTTTAGCGCCACCTTGTGGCATCTTAGGTAGTGCTTGTAAACTTGATGTGAACATATTGGAGTACAAAATAACTGATGCAAACATAAAATGTATCGAAAATGTTGTCCGTATTTTGGCATAAATACATGCATGTGCCTTTAAGAGGTGGGGCTGCTGGTGAGTGTTTTGTTTAAATGCTTAAACAGAACAGACACGATACACGGGACACGGTTTTATTCCTGGCATTCAATACACACCTAAAAAAATGCGACTGTGGCTCTCCTTTCCCACATTTAAGGGCATTATAAGTTAGTAAGACCCACATATTTGCATAATTGTTCAATATTTTAAAAATATTCATTAATTGTTTTTTTTTGTGACACCCCCCGCCCCCAGTTTTTCAAGAAAACAGAGCTTACATCATGTATAAAGATTCAGTTGTGCAAAAATAATTCATTTTGGATTTTTCAACATGGACGCCAATTCTTCTGCACATCTGCAGCTGTAAAATGGACCAGTGTAAGGCATTTCTTCAAATCATTAACATGTTGCATGTTTATGAGCAGGTGGCAGAGGATCAACTCACTTTGCATACAAAGTCCATCGGTGCAGTTTTGAGAGTGAAGCACCAGACCCTCGCAGTCCTTCCCGCCATTTTTGGGTGCCGGGTTGTTGCACTCGCGCCTCCTCCACTGGGTGCACTCCGTCCCGCAGGCCGACCACTTGCTCCACTCGGTCCACGCGCCGTCCACTGGAGGGAGAGGAAAGGAAACAAGAACATAAGCACTCAGCCAAGGGATTTTGCAAAAACCTCAAGACTATAGTCGGAACTGATGCAAAGACAACAATACCTACATATAAAATAGCCCAATTAAATAATAAAATTGAATAGAAAAATGGCCTAAAAATGTAAAAGTAATAATAATAAAAAATGTCTGAGTAAAAACGTTTGTAGAAACACAAAACTTCAGTATGGAATGATAAAACAAAAAAATGTAGTTGCAAATGGTATATGCACACAATTATTTAGAAGGAAACAGTAACAAAAACAAAACAAAAAAAACAAATAAATGCAGTCATCGTATTAAGCTGTGCCACTAAACTAATTGCTGCCCTCCACAGACGCGTTATTATTGTTTATAGATGACACAAGATGGCGATAAAGCACAACTTTTGTTTTGAAAATGGAAATCACACTATAACAAGAATTTAGTAGAAAAAAATGTTACTAAAACGTCTGAATTTAGCATAAAAATAAGGATTTTGCATGAAAGAGTACAAAAACAAACAATTGGTGAGAAATTATACAAAAACAAGAATTTAGTTGAAAGAGATGAAAAAAATGGTACAAAAAAAAATGTAAGCGCTTAGTCAAAATTGTACTAACAATAATATCGTTTTAAAAAAATACAAAAACATAAGCTTTTTTTTTTTTTTACATTCATGTAAGAATCATTTAACAACCGTAGATTTGAATAGTGTGAATATTTGTTTGTTTGTGTGCTGGGATAAACAGTAAATTTTACTAGAGTAATTTACTCTGAAAAAGACTATTCGGTGACAATCCCATTCTGAACAGAGTAAACTTACTCAGAAGAGAGTAAAATGTTCACCAAAAAAATAAAAATATATAAATGAATAAAAACTCAACAGTTAAGGAACAATCACAGAAACTTCCAGTTGGAAAACAGCCAACCAATTGACCCATGCCACTCCTACTCGGTGTCAATATAATCGCAGGTGTCAGGTGGAATCCTCATATAACTCCATTTCACACATCAGCAATATGTTAGCTAACAACAAGTCTAGCATAGCTCAAGTGTGCTCATGTGGCTGTCTTCCATGCTGAAGGTTGTGGAATCGTTTCTCAACCCTTGAATGTTTTATTGTTGTTGTATTGTTTCTGTTTTCTTTCTTTCTTTCTTTCTTTCTTTCTTTCTTTCTTTCTTTCTTTCTTTCTTTCTTTCGAGTGGGACCGAATATAGTCTTTTTAAGAGTAAAATTTACTCGACAAAATTTGCTGTGCAGCCTCCATTCCAATCAAAATCCATACAAAGAGTAATATGATACCCACTTAGTAATGTGTAATAGTTTGTGCACGACAATCCACCAATTTGGTACACACGTGGCAGTACTGACTTTTGACCTCATTTAATGGTATATGAGAACTCGGTAGGATGCTTTAAAAAATTGTGGATGTCAAAATGTACAATCATGTGCTTGAATAACAAGGCAAACAAGCAAGATTGCTTAAACGGGTATAAAAATATTTATTGGAAGAAACAGTATTACAGATATGTTTGAATATTCAGATGAAGCCATAAAGCTGTAAAATAATAGAAACATGCACTGTGCAGTGGAACATCAACTTTGGGACCTCAACAACAGCATTCAGGTTTACTGGTAGAGATGCAATGCAACTATTAACTAAAAGCAAGAAGAATTGGTGGAGAAGTTCCTCTTCCTGAGCTTCAGCAATAATTGGTGTTCCCATATAGCAGAACAAGTAGCCTACATCTGTGCTCCCAAGTAGGAGCACAACTGTATATGCCTGAACATTTGTATGTGTTTCTGCACCTTGTGTTAAAGTAACAGTTGTTTGAAGGTTTATAATTACTGTAACATTTACAGTATCTAATTTTTGTCTGTGTTTACATTATAGTTTAGCATTAAGCTAGCAGACTTCAGAGAAAACTATATGATTGGGTTGAACATTTTGTGTTAAAACATACTGTATGTCTTAGTCTAATTTGTTTTATCTGTCAATTTTACAGTAAACTCTGGCTGGAAGTGCCAAATAAACAATTTAAGTCAATCAGGCAGCGTTTACTCTTATTTGGAAAACTGTGCGAGCAAGAGAATGAGAACACGCACTAAGGAATACTTCTAAAAAGTGTGTTTAAATACGTTTCAAGCATGTGGGAGGGGTAAAACTATGTTGCTGTTTTTCACCTATTTGCTGGCTTCCATTTGGATGTTCTGTGACACAAAGAAGCAGTAAGTCAAGATGCTATGTTAGCCGCTAGCACTAGCAACAAGCGAGTTAGCCACTGAGTGCTTGCTTCTGTAATTTACATCTTATATGAGAGATGTTTTTTTTTTTTGCTTCTTAGCACTGTTTACAGAACATGCACAATACATCAGCAGCGAGCTTAAGATGCCTGAAGATGGCGGTCAGGGGCAGTCAGTCCCTTGGAGCATCCCTGGACTTTTCCAATGTCCTCTGCAACTTCCCTGTCCGGCTCCGACATATCGCCAGTCTCCTCTACAAGACAAAAGTCACACTTACCTCAGTTCGGGTTTATCTAACCTCAAACACGATAAATAGAAACTTAATGCCATGGCGCTACCTGGCTAGCATGTCTTGTATTATTAATTACGCAAACCGCAACAAAACCTACCATAAAACTGGTCCGTCAGTAATCGCAGTGGTTGAATCCCAGGCCTTCAAGTTCTTCTTGTACGTCTCTGCTTTGCTGTAGAGAAGTGCATAAATATCTCTCGGGAGCGACTGGTGAAAAGGGAGTTTCGGTTTACGACGCATTGTGTTTTGAGCTAAGATTTACGGATTTGTACGTTTTCCAAGTTAAGAGCCCTCACGTGATTTTATCTATTATCTATTTATTTATTTAGTTGGTTTTTTTTGCTTTGTGTGGCAAGCAACGATTGAGCTTCATATACATTGCTGCTTGTTTGAATTGTGGGGAAAAACATGGCCCAATTAAGATACCGTAATGAAATGTAATGTGTTATATTGCAATTCTATGACATCACTGGCACCTGCCCATGACATTACTTTGGGAGTTATACCCAAAAATGACAAAGTAGTTCACACTCACCAGTACACAAGGAGGTGCAAGGCAGTTTCTGGATGGCCTGTCCGTCACAAGGCAGTCCTCCGTTTAAAGGGGCGGGGTTAGTACAGCTGCGAGTTCGTTTCTGAAAGCCCCGCCCACAGCGGCTGTTGCACACGGACCACTCCGTCCACGTCGACCAGCCACCATTCACTGCAAAGTTAAAGAGATCCGTGATTGGATGGTCATATGCTCACGCCACAATCCCAACAGAAATAAGCTTCTGTGGTCAAGATGGTGCATGAAATGCTGCTTGCTGTTAAATGTGCTTCAACACTTTCCCAAAAGTTCTCTTTTCGAGGCAGGCCTGCTGCAATACCTCACTGAAAAAAAATGATGGCAGTCAAAAGTTAAAGCTTTTATATGGGGCATATATAAGGCTGGAATCCTCAGAGGAATAGATAAGCTGCGCTGGATGGTTTTATATTGTATCACATTGAATGGATGGTTGTAACTGAAACAATCTTATTTGTTCACGATGTGTATCATATGCTGCTTGGCTCAAATCACTGGAAGAGTTGCTAGAAGCTTCCCTGACTGGCTTTTTACGTCATGATTGAAATGTGGATAGTTGCATTTCTTTCATCAAGATAGTGCATGATATGCTGCTTGCTAGACTCAATGGAGTACATTGAACCTGCTGTGTCTTTACATCACACTGCATGCGTTACATGTAGATGGTTGTATTTGGATATTAAGCTTCATCAGTGAAGAGAGTACATAAGATGCTGCATCACTAAGACTCCCTTTAATGTGATTGTGCTGCGTTTTGTTGATTTAGTTGGAATTCCCCAAAATATAATTTTCTGCTATTTCTATGCATGCAGATCTTTTGTCTTTGAACAGCATATCATGCACTGCCATGACTAAAGTAACTGTTTAGTTACACAAATGGGATTCAGATGATGCCCGGGTCAATGTTTGAAGCGGGACTTTCCTTTCAGGTAAAACAAAACTAGGTCAATTCGAGCATCTTCACTGAGCTTCCTCCCCTCCATCCTTTTATTTATCCCCCTCGTGATCCACCACATCCCTCCACTATCCTTGCAACTTTTTCACCTTGTCAACAGCGTCAGCCGGGCCCTCGGGGGGAGCCGGGGAGATTGAACCGCAGATTGAACAATCTATTTCTGTAAGGATACATCAGTGTCAAACCACTCCATCCCGGGCTGTCTGTCTGTCTGCAGCAACGCACGCTAACACACACATGCAGTTATTTGTGATTGAAGCACTCAGTGGATAGACGCAACGGCGGTTACACTGGAGGGAAACATCGGAGCGTGTTTTTTATTTTTGTGTGCTGTACGCACATTGTTTCCTCAATTCTAACACTGGCCAAAAGCTGGGACGAAGGCTCAACTAGTGACTCAGACTATTATTATTATTATTATTATTATTATTATTATTATTATTATTATTATTATTACTATTATTATTATTATTATTATTAATTGGTTTGTTGTCATGGGCGGCACGGTAGTCGAGTGGTTAGCACGTCCACTTCCCAGTTCTGAGGTCTCCGGTTCGAGTCCTGGCTCGGACCTTCCTGGGTGGAGTTTGCATGTTCTCCCCGTGCCCGCGTGGGTCTTCTCCGGGTACTCCGGTCTCCTCCCACATTCCAAAGACATGCATGGCAGGTTAATTGGGCGCTCTGAATTGTCCCTAGGTGTGCGTGTGAGTGTGGGTGTGGATGGTTGTTCGTCTCTGTGTGCCCTGCGATTGGTTGGCAACCAGTCCAGGGTGTCCCCCGCCTACTGCCCAGAGCCAGCTGAGATAGGCGCCAGCAGCCCCCGCGACCCTTGTGAGGAATAAGCGGTCAAGAAAATGGATGGATGGATGGATGGATGGTTTGTTGTCATTGTTAGTCACAGGCTGAGATGGTGCCATTTAAAAAGCCCGCAAATGATTGGTGGGTCTTAAATTAAGTCAAGTTAAGGCATGTGATTCCCAACCACTACGCACAGATCATGTCAGGTGTGTTGCAGAAAATTATCTCCATTAAGTCCATTCGTGAGTGCAAAGAGACATGCATGATTATCATTATTTCAGTAAACAGCCAAAATTGAAGGTGCAGGTGGCTCTTCAGTAGGGTTGCCAACTTTCTCATCCCAAAATAAGGGACAGGTGCACGGCACGGTGCAATGGTGGTGTGAGTATGATGTGTGAAATCAGTGTATATTCTGATTAGATTTGAAATGCACAAAGTTTGTACATTCCCTTTAATCCTTACTGCAGGCCATCATTATGTAACCTCATACGAAACCCTCAAAGAAACCACATGGAGACTTTTCTTTCTTTTCTTTCTTACAGGTTTATCCATTCTCTCTTCCTAACCCAACGGACAACACTACACATTATTGTTATTATTATTATTACTATTATTATTATTATTATTATTATCATTATTATTTTCTAGCCACTTACGCAGTATAAGCCGCTACAACAAATGCACGTGACGATGCCTGATGCCTGTGATTGGCTGACAGGTGCCGGCCTTCGTGACATTGCCGTTTTAGCTGATCTAGGACCTGTAGAGTGCAGTTTGCTGTGTTAAGCACTGATTTCGAAACTTGCCAGCAAGCTAAATTCTCGCAGTATTTGTTTAGAAATAGTACCAGAATATATCTTGTATTGCTCACACTGATACGTTCGTAGCCGACGTATTAAGATCGGCGTCACAAGAGAGTGTAGGCGACATGAAGCTGTGACGAAACCAGGAAGTGCCTCTCTCTCTCTCTCTAGTTGCCTCTCTCACCTTGCAAGATCTCCACATAATGTCACACCCAGCGACTCATTTTATTGGCTATGAGCAACTTCCTTGTTACTTGTCAACCTACGGGAGCAGCCGTGGTCCAAAAAAGAAAGATACGGTTTGATGCATTTCGTGTAAGAATTGAGAATTATTTTACGGGACTTTTGAAGTCAACAATGTAGCCCAAAATACGGGGCGTCCCGACTAGTTCGGGACAGTTGGAAACCCTACTCTTCAGATTGAAAAAAAAATAAAGTAAAAAAATCATGTAGGCTACTGTGATGCCCTTGCATGTGGGCAAGGAGAGCCACAGTCGCTGACACACTTTTAGCCATTAACATGACAAACAGTCAAAGACACACATACAAATTAAGAACACTACAAAAGAGTTTATTTTAGCTCATATATCACTCGCTAAGTCACACCCCTTAAAGGCTAACATTCACACTTAATGAAACCATGAGAGTGACAAAATTGGCACCAATGCGGAGCCAATTTCAAGCGGCAGATGGGACCTGGCTCGGCTAGACGAGGCAGCGGTGGTGTTTTAAATGCTGCACACAAAATGTCCCATAATCCATCTATCCATATTCTATAGTGCCTGTCCTCATTAGGGTTGCAGGTCAGCTGGAGCCGATCCAAACTGAATTTGGGGTGAGAGGCAGGGCCCAACCCTGGACTGGTTCCCAGCCAATCACAGTGCACATCAAGCCAAACATTCATTCACACTCAAATTCACATATGTGCATGATTTAGGCTGATTCTTATATTTATTTTTTTTGCTGCGGACGTAAAACTTTTGGGTTTGACTGATCTTTTAAGTTGTGTGTGTGAATCTGATGGATGTAAATACCTGGAAATAAAAGCTGAACTGTGGATCTCTTGTCTCATCCATCAATTTTATATTGTCAATAAAAATGTCTTGTAAAAATCAACATGGATCTGAAGATTTGTTGATCTTAACCTGAACACCAGACACTACCACAGCTTAAACATATTTAGTGTAATATCTAAAAAAAAAAAGCAATAAGTTTGTTGCTTTAATGTGAAATAATATTCCCCAAAGGTTTGAAGAAAATTAAATGAAAAGTGTGAAACTTCTCTTACATAAATCTTAGTGTTGACCTAAGCTAACTCAAATATCTTTGGCAAAATATCTAAAAATCATTCATCTTGTTAATAAATCAATAGGCTTGCTGCTTTTATTAAAACTATTTCCCAAAGGTTAGTAGAAAATTAATTGGAAACTGGACCACCTTTCACCATCATCATCATTGGAAAATGTAAGAAAAGTCAATGGGTTCTTGCTTTGAAAAATAAGGTGATTGCAGCAGTATATGGTTTACAAAAGTGCCGAGCTCCAATGGCATATGAAAAAATATGACTTTCTTTATGAGACAAATCTAACCTGAAATATTCCGAATAGTTCTTTGACCTCAACTGTCTCAAAAGCTCTTTTCATATACAGTAAGTCATGTTTTATATGCTACCTCAACCTCTCAGGGTATCCTTTGAAAAAAAAAAAAATCAATAGGATACAGGCACTATTATTGGTCAATAGTTACAAAAAGTTGGAAGAAAATCAGTTTGTGCTCGACAGTGAGCCAGGAGAGAGAAAGAAAGACACCGAGAGAGACAGAAATCGACGTACTAATCTAACGTTTGACCTCAAACACTCAAACATCTTGGGTGGGATAAGGTTTATAATCAATAGCGTTATGGCCTACTGTATATATAAGAATTTGCAGAGGATGCAGAAGGCCAATTACTCCATATCATAAAGATGCATACCGTAAACGATGACGGTGGCCGTCGTGCTGCGTCTCTTGGCCACGATGTTCTTGGCCACGCACGTGTAGTTAGCCGTGTCCGACAGACGTGCTTGTTTGATGATCAGGTTGTGGTCGATGGTGATGTAGAAGTTTCTGTCCTCCGCTGGGTCGATGATCTCTTCGTTCTTTAGCCACTCCACCTGCCAGAAACAAAATCAGCGGGAGGCGAAATATTTATGGTGTGCCAACAAACTTCCCAAGATTTCACGTCATTGATCTTTGTATATTAAAAATACTCCAGATTAGACAATCACTTTTGCAAGACACTTGGAAGATTTTAAAAAAAAAAAAAAAGAAAAAAAAGAAAAAAAAGGAAGGTTTCTTGTGTCAACTTTAATTAGAAAAATATGCCTCAAGCGATCGGCACAAGTGAATATTTTAAATAATCAGCATCTTTGGTGTGAGTATGATGCCTTTAATTTATATTTTTAATGATTTTGTTATATTGATTCTGAAAATTTACAGATTGTGCGTGGTACAGTTGTAAATGTAAAGATCCCACACAGATGGCTGGCAACAGAGGAAAGCAGGCAAGTGTCCTGAACATATGCTTTTACAAGACCTCGGGTGAAGGGTAGGACAGCGGGGAATATCCTATTTATGAGCCTAATCACATTTCCCGAGCGCAGTATTTACGGCGGCGAACCCTCGTAAATTCAGCCTGTCCGAGCTTTATGGCGGAGGCATAAATGTTCGCGGCGACGTTGTTCCATTCGCATTGTTTAATTTCCTTCTTGCTTCACGATAGGAAATGGAAATCTCAGATGTGGGGAAGGGAGGAAAACAGGGCTGTTGTTATTGTGCTGGTAGTTATTCTCCAGCAACTTGATGCTCCTCTTCACAGACTTGATTCTTTGGACGATGGCAAGCTGCTTGTTCGACCTTTTGCTTTCTAATATAAAACTAAAGGTTATGCTCAACAACAAGAAAATTCAACATGCAGGCTGTGTACAGCACAAATGGGAAGGAAAGTGCTACTTTGGACTGTCCAGAAATTTGAAGACGAGTTCAAGAGGAAGTACAATGAACATCAGACAACCTACAGTAACTGGGCCATCACATCACATTAGTTTAACTCAGTGAACCATGAAAGGAACCTAAATAATCCATCCATGCAATTTGTGTCATCCATCCAATCATTGCTGTCGTTGTCTAGTCTTTGAGGCTCAAAAGGTGCACCCCAGGGTAAACTTCTAGATCCACTATTTTTCTCATTATATGTAAAGAATCTCTGTGAAACAACAGCCATTCTATGTGACATCCATCCATCCATCCATCCATCCATCATATCATCCATCCATCCGTTGATCCACCCATCATTGATCGCTATCTTCGTCTTTGTGGTTCAATAGGTGTACCCCAGGGTAAACTTCTAGATCCACTATTTTTCTCATTATATGTAAATAATCTCTGTGAGAACTATAGCCATTCTATGTGACATCCATCCATCCATCCATCCATCCATCCATCCATCCATCTGTTGATCCACCCATCATTGATTGCTATCTTCGTATTTGTGGCTCAAAAGGTGTACCACAGGGTAAACATCTAGATCTACTATTCTTATTACTGTATATGTCAATAATATATATAAGAAGCCATTCAATTTGACATCCATCCATCCATTGTTATCTTTGCTTTATCTTCATTGCTCATAAGGTGTACCAAAGGGTAAACATTTAGATCTGCTATTGTTCTTATATGTCAACAAAAGCTGTTAGAACTAACATCCATCCATCCATCCATCCATCCATCCATCCATCACCCTCGGTATTCCTGCGCTGCCTTTGTCCACCCAATCATTCTTCATTACATCATATACCTTCCCACAAATCTTTCATCCATCCATCAGTTTATCCACCCATCTAACACAGACTGCTTCCCACAAATCCTTCACTGATCCGTCAAGGCATGTATCCATCCACTGTTATGCCCAAGTCATCTCTAATCCATCCATCCATAAATCCATCCATCCCTTCCACTTTACCAATTTTTCTAGCGCAGATTTCCACACATGCTGAGGTATTCTACTCCATTACCTCTGAGTTCTTTTCCCTCCTTGCAAACACGGTTTATAAATGACTCCCAGTCAGCAAAATCAATGAGGACAAACATGCCTCCTGCACTTAAAAAGTAATTTGAACTTCAATGCCAATTAACCCCGGCAACCTTTCGCTCTCGCACTTGCTTACTGTAGCACTTTCCGAGTCTGCGGTGCAAATGAAAGAGACACAAGACGACGCAAAACAATGCTCTTTGCTGCTTTATCACAGCTGTAGTGCAGAATTTTCATTTTAGCATGCAGGACCCATACATGCTCGGTTGGGTTCAGACAACGAGACCCCATGTGGTGGCAATGCCACCGCAGCCATCGCATCATTAGCCCCAGCTGGTGTCAACCTGTGTGTGTGTGTGCATGTGTTTGTGTGAGGAAGATAGCAGACGGTGGCTGATTGGATCAAGCCAGTCTTTGGGGGGACGGCGTATTTGTTATATTAACTCTCACCCCAGCATCACCTGTCTCCGCACTTTAGACACACAGCATTAGACACAAAACACACAAACGCGACCCATGGCCTTTGATACAATCACATATACACGCACACGCACGCATGCGCACACCACACACACAAGATGTAGTCTTGGCCTTGGTTTCAACTGCTACAGGATTTGTTCAAGGTTCAAGAAGAGTCCAGTCTTCTTTTCTTTGAAACAAAGGGATCGCTCACCATTCTTTTCAAAGGGAAAGTGGTTTTGCCCAGTCAGTAATAAACTTCAATCATGACTACGTATAAAGTCTTCCCCAGAAAAATAAGGGTTCATCGTTTGCATCGATTTCATGTGTTGTTGCGCTGTGTGTAGCAGTTGTGTGAAGGTATCATAATCTTCATACTATGTTAGCTGCTAGTTCTATGGCTATGTCATTTTGCAATATAGTATATGTAAGCATTAAGCTAAGACTTTTGTTAGATGAAATTCTATGGTTGATTCTTTTTTTTCTGCCAAAAAAAGCCTCACGTTCATTCTGTCTGCTTTCCCATCGGCTTGCGAGCGATAGGCACGAAGATAAATTGTGTTGCACCATTTTGGGCAATAGCTATGATCTGCACGGTAAGGTAACTAACTAATCCTCGCCTCCGTGCCGGCAAATAAGATACACTCCTAACAAGTAAGGCTATCACTAAAGGCTAAGATGGAGGAGCTAATGCTAATCACTAAACTAACTTGTGAAAGACCAGAATAAGTGCTTAGGTGTAGAGTACACTTTTGACAGTGGTCTGACTAGAATTGTGGTAGGTCTTGCTTTATTTCGCCGTTTTGAAAACCTTCAAAACAACACATCTTTTAAGTGTCCATGCATTTTAGAGCTTTTAAGTTTGGATGGTATGATTTAATTTTCTGTAATGTTTGTAATAGTTATTATACATATTAGCCTAAGTATTGCACAGAAGCTTGATTTGAAAAAAAAAAAAAAAAAGTGAATTGAATTGAAATTGTAATAACTGCAAGAAGAATCTCATTTCAGTCTTTTCTTTTCATTCTTTTCCAGCCCTACTTTGGTTGAACATTTTTATATAACCCTAGTGAGGGGAAGTTGTTCGGAAAATGAACAAAAGTCTAATTCTGCTTTGTATTATGTGTCAGTTTTACAGTTAACTTCCATTGGCAGTGCCAAATCAACAGCTTCGAGCAACTGCAGACGTGAGAGAGGGAGAAGAGTTCTCTCGAGTAATGGCGTATCTAAAGCTTGCTTCCACACCGGCGATTCAAGAAAACGAGCTGGCGAACTGCACGTACTTCGCGACGGTTCGGTAGGGATTGGCCACGTTGCCTGGTGTTTGGCGGACTGAACATCATAACTCTACATTATGTGTGAAAACTAGTCCGACTCATTCAAACGCTTTCCCGTGTTTTGTTCCTCTAAGGACAAACGTCCCATCTCCAGCTGTGCAAGATCAAGGCAGAGGCAACAGGGAACGCGTTAATGCATGGCGCGTTCTATCCGCCTGCATTTTTAGTGGTGGTGGCGGAACAAAGGCTTGGCTTGGATAAAAGTAGGCCACGATATAGAAATATTTTGTTGCACTGGGGAGCGCTGCAAAAAAAAAAAAAAGTTCCGGAAGGCGATAAGCTTTGCGAGTGGGAACATCACAGTCTGTCGCAAAAGAGGAACATCATGTGAATCTTTCAAAGGCAAAACAAATGGCAGAAAAAAAAAAAGTCAGATTATAACAATCGCTAAAATGTGGCATTGTGGAGATAAAATGACAAAACACACAGTGGAGAGCTTATGCAGGAATCTCTACCACCTGCAAATCACACTGTACTGAAAATGAAGTGTTGATACTGAGGATCATCCCCCTTGATTAGCTGTATTATTTCCATCCCCGCAAGACCACAGCCGAGTGGCTTAAAGAGCTCTCGTCGCCAGTGATTAGCCTTGCCCGTGCGTATGTGTGCGTGCGCGCGCGCGTGTGTGGGTGGGTACTGAGCGGGCGTGGTGCGCTCTAATAATCCCAACAAGCCACCCAGGAAGATTTGTCACTTCATTTCATGCCGGAATGACACTCGAGTGCTGGAATGCGGAGGTGAGAGAGCAGGAGGAGCCACACTCACTTTCATATGTGCAAACTTTTGCAAATTAGCCCACGCTGGCATTATTATTCCTATTTTAAGTTGAAGAAAGTTAGTTTGAGTTTTTCCCTGGCTGAGGGGGACGATACATGGATTTGTGGTAACAGGGACGTGTTGTTATTGGCTAATGAAAAGCATGTAGCCTATCTCCCAAATGGTTTATCTTTTATCAGAAAAGCAATAAAACAGCACAAAATAGGGACATGTGGCATGCAAATGAAAATATATATTTGCTTTCAATTTTAACACATCAAAATATTTAAAAAGGAAAATATTTTCCTTTTTATATACCGTAATAAGAGAAATGAGAGTACAACAAATTAAAAAAAGAGGAAATGTAGAAGTTGAAGTCCAATGAAAATATGTATCTCAGTCTTATTCTGCCAATTATATTCATAAAACAGTCAAAGAAAATACATTTTGAATGTTTTTCTATATTTAAAAAAAAAAGGGAAAAAAAAATGTCACAGTCAAATAAAAAGCCTGTATCTGCACATTTAGTGATTTTTTTTATTTTTTTTTTAAATAAAACAACTAAAATAGATCTTAATTTTTCCATGGTATCTAAAGACATGCAAAATATATCAATGAAAAAAAAAAAAGCCTGTATCGCTGCAGTTTCCTATGTGTATGCACTGTACATTTACTATAGTATAGTAATGGCAACAAGTACCAAATCAACTCTAAAATTACCTCATATGTAGTGATATTGCAACTTTTTTTTTTTTTTTTTTTAACTGAACACTGTATGAAGACTTTATTGTCATATCATTTCAACAGTAAGTATACTGTACTGGAAACGCCCATATTTTTTTTTTCTTTTTAAACTTAAATCAAGTCAACATTTTCTTTACAATAATTTTATGTTCTATATGCCCCCGCTACCCTAAACAATGTATTTTTGATTAATATTTCATTTCTGGAATGCGAAATAAGCAGCAAAATCCACTCATTTTTGTCCATCTCAGGGGGCAGCCATTTTGTCCTGTACTGCCGTCCACTGAAAATGACATCACAGTGCCTAAGGGCTCAATTGCGAATGCCACGTGATTACACCCACTGAGCCACCCTGAAATAAAAACAGGTGGATTTTACTGCCTAATTCATACTCCACAAACCAAATATTAATCAGAATACCATGTTTAGATTATTGGGGGTCCATTAATCATATTATTTATTATTCTTATTAGGGCCCGAGCAGCGGCGGCGGCGGTGCCGCTGCGAGGCCCTATTGTTTTTGTAGGAATTCTTCTTATTAGGGCCCGAGCAGCGGCGGCGGCGGTGCCGCTGCGAGGCCCTATTGTTTTTGTAGGAATTCTTCTTATTAGGGCCCGAGCAGCGGCGGCGGCGGTGCCGCTGCGAGGCCCTATTGTTTTTGTAGGAATTCTTCTTATTATTATTCTTATTATTATTATTCTTATTATTATTCTTCTCCGCAAACAATCGCATTTTTGAGACGCTAAACGTGAACGAAAACTCACCAAACTTTACACGCACATCAGGCCTGGCGAAAAATTTGATATTTTAAAGTCGCCATACATGATAACAGAAAAATGGCTCCATAGCGCCACCTACATAGGTTAAACGGATCCCTGTCCCGCTACGATTGTCCTATGGCGACGAAAATTGTGTGGCACCCGTAGCACATCCAGATGAACAAAAACCTCTTTGATGTGTGTACCCTAAAATAGACAGAAAGTGAGGTATGATCATCTGACTGTCCAATTTTGGCCCAGTTTTGCACATTTACAGGGGTCATACTTTTGCCCGCTTCTCCTACACGGTTAACCCGATTAACTTCAAACTTGGGATGGACCATCTCAACACCTGGGACAACATCATTGTAAAAAATCAAAAGTTTTTGATATACTATATGACGTCGGCGACGCATCAAATTTAGAGTTTAAAAATTCTTACTTCATGAAGCATTGCCGGTTGTACGTTTAATCTAGAGCTACGAAAATTTGTACACATATGTAACAGGCTATGACCTACAAAAAACTCTTTTTGAACCATATGCTAAACCTCACAGGAAGTCCGCCATTTTGATTTATTTTGGAACGTGTTGCCATTTTTTTGGCCATTTCATTGGGGTCTTATTTTAACGAACTCCTCCTACAGTGTTTATCCGATCATCTTCAAACTTGGTGTGATTCATCTTAAGATGTTGAAGATGAAAAGTTATTGAAAGCTTTGTATTTCGTCGCACGCTGTTGTCATGGCATGCACTGTTTGCAAAGGAAAAAAAATATCCTTAAAGAAGCATTGCCAGTTGTACGAAGCAGCTAGAGCTACGAAAATTTGTAGACATATGTAACAGCCCAAGATGTACAAAAAAGTCTCTTGGTGCCCTGTGCTAAACCCAACAGGAAGTCCCCCAGGGGCCGGGCATCACATTTTAAGCTAAAAAACTCCTCTTTAACAAAGCATACCCGGCTGTACGTTTCACCTAGAGTTACCAAAATTTGTAGAGGTATATAACAGCCCTCGAGGTACAAAAAACTCTTTTTGAACCATATGCTAAACCTAACAGGATGTCCGCCATTTTTATTTACTTTGGAATGTGTTGCCATTTTTTGGGCCATTTCATAGGCGTCATATTTTAACGAACTCCTCCTACAGAGTTTATCCGATCATCTTCAAACTTGGTGTGACTCATCTTAAGATGTTGAGGATGAAAAGTTATTGAAAGCTCTTTATTTCGTCGCACGCTGTTGTCGTGGCATGCACTTTTTGCAAAGGAAAAAAATCCCTCTTAATGAAGCATTCCCAGTTGTACGAAGTAGCTAGAGCTACAAAAAATTGTAGACATATGTAACAGCCCACAGTGTACAAAAAAGTCTCTTGGTGCCATGTGCTAAACCCAACAGGAAGTCCCCCAGGGGCCGGGCATCACATTTTGAGCTAGAAAACTCCTCTTTAACGAAGCATTCCCGGTTGTACGTTTCACCTAGCGCGATGATAATTTGCAGGCATACATAAGAGCCCACGATGTACAAAAAAGTCTCTTGGAACCATGTGATAAACCAAACAGGAAGTCTGCCATTTTGATTTACGATGGGATTTGTTGCCATTTTTTGTGGCCTTTTTCAGTTGTCATATTTTAACGAACTCCTCGTACAAAGTTCATCCGACCGTCTTCAAACTTGGTGTGTTTCATCTTAAGATGTTTAAGATGCAAAGTTATCAAAAGTTTTTTATTTTGTCGCACGCTGCTGCTATAGCGATGCAGTTTGCCAAGTGAAGTGCTGCTTTGTTTTTTTATCTATACATGTGTGAAAACTTATGAAACTTTGCAAACACATCAGACTTGTCATGAACATGAATTTTTAGAGATTTATTGTGCAATTTGCAATAAATAGCGCCCTCTAGACATTTTTATGAAGTATTTCCGATTGTATGATTCTGCTAGATTTGTGAAAATTAGGACAGACCCCTATCAGCCTAATACCTACAAAAAAGTATTATGTAGCCATTTGCCAAACCAAAGAGGAAGTCCGCTATTTTGATTTTATTTTGGGAATTATACATCATTTTTGGCCTCTTTCATTAAACTTTGCACAGACAAGGCATGGAAAAAACTAACATTTTAAATGGTCCTTGTTCCATGTAACAGTACCCCAACGTGCCAGTACCCTGACGTGCAAGTAACCCAACGTTGTGCTCAATAGCGCCCTCTATGCAGTTTTATGGAGCATTTCCAATTGTATGATTCAAGCGATACACAACTAAAGATGACTTGACCTAGATTTGTGAAAACTGGGAGGCATACCTATTAGCTTAAGACCTACAAAAAGTATTCTGTAGCCGTATGCTAAACCTAAAAGGAAGTCCGCCATTTTGAATTTATTTTGGGAATTGCACACCATATTTTGCGTTTTGATTAAACTTTGCACATACAAGGCTTGTCAAAAACATTTTAGATGGTCCTTGTCCTATTTGACAGTACCCCAACGTGCCAGTACCCCGACGTGCAAGTACCCCAACGTGGTCCGGGTTGCGAGGGCCCTTTATAGCTGCTCGCAGCTCTAGTTATTCTTCTTTTTCTTCTCCGCAAACAATCGCATTTTTGAGACACTAAACGTGAACGAAAACTCACCAAACTTTACACGCACATCAGGCCTGGCGAAAAATTTGATATTTTAAAGTCGCCATACATGATAACAGAAAAATGGCTCTGTAGCGCCACCTACATAGGTTTAACGGATCCCTGTCCCGCTACGATTGTCCTATGGCTACGAAAATTGTGTGGCACCTGTAGCACATCCAGATGAACAAAAACCTCTTTGATATGTGTACCCTAAAATAGACAGGAAGTGAGGTATGAGTATTTGAATGTCCAATTTTGGCCCATTTTTGCACATTTACAGGGGTCATACTTTTGCCCGCTTCTCCTACACGGTTAACCCGATTGACTTCAAACTTGGGCTGTACCATCTCAACACCTGGGACAACATCATGGTAAAAAATCTAAAGTTTTTGACATACTATATGACGGTGGCGGGGCATCAAATTTACAGTTTCAAAATTCTTACTTAACCAAGCATTGCCGGTGGTACGTTTAATTGAGAGCCACGAAAATTGGTACACATATGTAACAGACTATGATCTACAAAAAAGCCTGTTGGTGCCATATGCTAAACCTAACAGGAAGTCCGCCAGAGGCGAGGCATCAAATTTTGTGTTTCAAAATTCTTATTTAATGAAGCATTCCCGGCTGTACATTTCACCTAGAGTTACCAACATTTGAAGACATATGTAACAGCCCTCAAGGTACAAAAAACTCTTTTTGAACCATATGCTAAACCGAACAGGAAGTCCGCCATTTTGATTTACTTTGGAACGTGTTGCCATTTTTTGGGCCATTTCATAGGGGTCTTATTTTAACGAACTCCTCCTACAGAGTTTATCCGATCATCTCCAAACTTGGTGTGATTCATCTTAAAATGTTGAAGATGAAAAGTTATTGAAAGCTTTTTATTTCGTCGCACGCTGTTGCCGTGGCATGCACAGATTGCGAAGGAAAAAATTCCCTCTTAATGAAGCATTCCCAGTTGTACGAAGCAGCTAGAGCTACGAAAATTTGGAGACAAATTTAACAGCCCACGATGTACAAAAAGGTCTCTTGGTGCCATGTGCTAAACCCAACAGGAAGTCCCGTAGGGGCCGGTCATCACATTTTGAGGTAAAAAACTCCTCTTTAACGAAGCATTCCCGGTTGTACGTTTCACCTAGCGCTATGATAATTTAGAGGCATACATAAGAGCCCACGATGTACAAAAAAGTCTCTTGGAACCATCTGCTAAACCAAACAGGAAGTCCGCCATTTTGATTTACGTTGGGATTTGTAGCCATTTTTTGTGGCCTTTTTTAGGGGTCATATTTTAACGAACTCCTCCTACAAAATTTATCCGACTGTCTTCAAACTTGGTGTGCTTCATCTTAAGATGTTTAAGATACAAAGTTATCGGAAGTTATTTATTTTGTCGCACGCCGTTTCATGGCGATGGATTGTTTGCCAAGTAAAATGCTGCTTTTTTTTTTTTGGTCTAAACATGTGCAAAAACTCATGAAACTTTACACACACATCAGGCTTGTCATAAGCATGAATATTTTAGAGATTTCTTATTAAATTTGCAATAAATGCTTCAATAGCGCCCTCTAGACATTTTTATGAAGTCTTTCCGATTATATGATTCAGCTAGATGTGTGAATATTGGCAGGCATGCCTAATATATCCAAAAAGTATTCTATATAGCCATGTGCCAATCCATTTTGATTTTATTTTGTTAATTGTGCATCATTTTTGGCCTTTCCATGAAACTTTACAAACACAAAGCATGGCAAAAACGTTTAAAATTTAGATGGTTTCCTATTTGACAGTACCCCAACATGCCAGTACCCCGACGTGCAAATACCCCAACGTGGCCCGGGTTGCGAGGGCCCTTTATAGCTGCTCGCAGCTCTAGTTATTCTTCTTTTTCTTCTCCGCAAACAATCGCATTTTTGAGACACTAAACGTGACCGAAAACTCACCAAACTTTACACGCACATCAGGCCTGGCGAAAAATTTGATATTTTAAAGTCGCCATACATGATAACAGAAAAATGGCTCTGTAGCGCCACCTACATAGGTTTAACGGATCCCTGTCCCGCTACGATTGTCCTATGGCTACGAAAATTGTGTGGCACCTGTAGCACATCCAGATGAACAAAAACCTCTTTGATATGTATACCCTAAAATAGACAGGAAGTGAGGTATGAGTATTTGAATGTCCAATTTTGGCCCATTTTTGCACATTTACAGGGGTCATACTTTTGCCCGCTTCTCCTACACGGTTAACCCGATTGACTTCAAACTTGGGCTGTACCATCTCAACACCTGGGACAACATCATGGTAAAAAATCTAAAGATTTTGACATACTATATGACGGTGGCGGGGCATCAAATTTACAGTTTCAAAATTCTTACTTAACTAAGCATTGCCGGTGGTACGTTTAATTGAGAGCCACGAAAATTGGTACACATATGTAACAGACTATGATCTACAAAAAAGCCTGTTGGTGCCATATGCTAAACCTAACAGGAAGTCCGCCAGAGGCGAGGCATCAAATTTTGTGTTTCAAAATTCTTATTTAATGAAGCATTCCCGGCTGTACATTTCACCTAGAGTTACCAACATTTGAAGACATATGTAACAGCCCTCAAGGTACAAAAAACTCTTTTTGAACCATATGCTAAACCGAACAGGAAGTCCGCCATTTTGATTTACTTTGGAACGTGTTGCCATTTTTTGGGCCATTTCATAGGGGTCTTATTTTAACGAACTCCTGCTACAGTTTATCCGATCATCTCCAAACTTGGTGTGATTCATCTTAAAATGTTGAAGATGAAAAGTTATTGAAAGCTTTTTATTTCGTCGCACGCTGTTGCCGTGGCATGCACAGATTGCGAAGGAAAAAATTCCCTCTTAATGAAGCATTCCCAGTTGTACGAAGCAGCTAGAGCTACGAAAATTTGGAGACAAATTTAACAGCCCACAATGTACAAAAAAGTCTCTTGGTGCCATGTGCTAAACCCAACAGGAAGTCCCGTAGGGGCCGGTCATCACATTTTGAGGTAAAAAACTCCTCTTTAACGAAGCATTCCCGGTTGTACGTTTCACCTAGCGCTATGATAATTTAGAGGCATACATAAGAGCCCACGATGTACAAAAAAGTCTCTTGGAACCATCTGTTAAACCAAACAGGAAGTCCGCCATTTTGATTTACGTTGGGATTTGTAGCCTTTTTTTGTGGCCTTTTTTAGGGGTCATATTTTAACTCCTCCTACAAAATTCATCCGACCGTGTTCAAACTTGGTGTGTTTCATCTTAAAATGTTTAAGATGCAAATTTATCGAAAGTTTTTTATTTTGTCGCACGCTGCTGCTATAGCGATGCATTGGTTGCCAAGTAAAGTGCTGCTTTGTTTTTTTTTATCTATACATGTGTGAAAACTCGTGAAACTTTGCACACACATCAGACTTGTCATTAACATGAATTTTTAGAGATTTCTTGTGCAATTTGCAATAAATCGCACCCTCTATACATTTTTTATGGAGCATTTCCGATTGGATGATTCAAGCGCGAAATAACTAAAGATGACTTGACTTGACCTAGATTTGTGAAAACTCAGAGGCATACCTATTATATTATTATTATTTTTTGTACCTTACAAGATTATCTCTTGTGCCACATTAAACCCCTTTGCAGGCCTGAGCCAAACCACGGTCCATACATTTGATACCACTGCTTTATTTCAATGGTCAAGTACTTCATAACCACACCTACTTATGCTTGTCCTTGCATATATAGTAGACAACAAAGAGCTCTTTCAACAAAAGACATTTCCATCTACAAAGTCATACAAGGTAAGCACTCTATAAATTCTGTAATCACTCCACTTCTATTCCTAAATTATCACTTCAAATACCAACAATGGTTAATACAGCTACAAATTTCTTGTATGTTTATGAAGTATGATACTGTATTTATTTCTACTCCTTTGCTTTTCTACAGAACATGAACAAATCACCAAGCAAATTCTCTTTTGATAAAGACCCTCTAATCATCTCCATACGCAAAGATTGCCAACTTTTTTCCGTAAGTATACAATACATAAACTAAACAGGACAACTTTCTCAATCATATACAGTATGCCATACATATATGTATTAAGTTCTCATTTATTAACAGGTTTGTTAAAGGCACCTTTAGTGTGTTTTTCTGTTTGTAATGTTTCTCCACGAGCACGTCTAGCCATTGATATCATGTAGAACACATATGCTAACCTTTTAGAGACAATTGAAGCTTACTTGCACAGTAGCCACTATCTTAACCACTTAATTCACATGTCTACTTGACAACTTATTACATGTAGTGAAATGGTACTTTGTGCGTCTTATGCTTTTTTCTGAACACTGCTTTTCAACTCTTTCCTTAAAACCAATACATGCGGTACTGTTATACTGTATAAATATATATGTCCGTGTGTATATATTTGTATATTCTTTCAAATAAACTCGTTTTGACACACACAGCCATTGAGTAACATGCAACACGACCACAACGTTTTGCACCAACACGTTACCTCTGCTATTTAGAATCATGGAATCTAACATGACTGATTTTCATTGAATGCTTTGTCATTACAGTATGCATGCATTGATCATGCTTCCAGTCGCAACGACTTATACCAGCGCAGCCTTGATCTTCATTCCCAAATGAACCAACTAGTCCATGTGACTCGAGTCAATCGAGCACTTGAAAAACAGATAGACTTCAAAACCAAGCTTGTGAAAGAACTCCAGACTGCATTGGATATAAAGGATGCATGTGATGCATTTGTCCGTGATGGTAAGCTATATGACATGGAAGACACACAAACACTAACACAGCAAGCATCCCCATCCTACACATTGTGTATAATGAATGACATGTTTGACAATGGACATTTTTACATTTTTTTGTTAATGCACGTTCCTTTTTTTCTGTTAGGAATATCTTGAAGGTAACATTGGACTGTTAACTAAAACACTGACTGATTATTGAGCCGCAATTTCTCAATGTATATAATGTGAATACATACTACACTTGATTACTTTCAAATGTGACTGATATCATGTAGCTATGCTGTGATCTTGCCCTCTTTCATCCACTGATAGACACTTCAAAGTTCTTTTTTTTCTGTATCTTCTCAAAATAACTGACATATTCATGGAAAAGATTGTATTTAAATTCTATCATTATTAATTACTATTATTATGTTTATGTCTTTGCCCCTGATTATGATGTTTCTATACCATAGATTTAAAAAAAAAAAAATTTGGGACATAATGTGACTTGACCATTACAATACTAATTTTTACTAAGAAAAAATCAATCACACACCATAATATTTTATACTTATCCTGCATGTATCTGGACACACCATGCCAAATTTTACACTTACATAACCATTTATGTACCTGTCGTATCCTTACTTTTATTCATCATTTCATCACACAATCCTAAAACATTGCTTTTTGACCCAGAGGATTCAACTATACCATTTTTGCGTGTCTTATTACTTACTAGCTATATTATTTATTAACGGGCAAAAACTATGAATATAAGATCACCGTCAAATATTACGTCTGTAATATCCATATACAGTGCATTACATAATATGCATTTGTATTAAGACACTACCATGCTAAAAATATGCACACGACTGTTCTGTAAACTACACCTAAGACAACCAAACTTCACAGATCTAACATGATTCTTCATTCTTTTTTGTTCTACAGATGTATCAAATGCTGCCACACAGACAGAAGAAGCCACTGAGGACATGCACGAAGACGATGATCACAATATAACAGGACAGGTTAACCCCCCTGAAGTTTTAGCCCGCAGGTCAAAGCGTCCTAGGACTAATTCATCCATGGAGGTTACATTATCCTAAGACAGACTATGTGCTAACCCAAACTCTTTGACCCCAAGGGATTCATCTGTCCCAGAAAACTTTTACACTAAAGAGTTTATCTGTCCTAGGGCGCTGTTAACCCCAGGTTAAAGTGTTATTTAATCTGTCCTGTTACAACAGCTATACATAAACAGCTGCATTCCTCTCCTGTTCCATCTCTCGCACTTCTTTCATCTCTTTTTCTCCTCTACTTATACCTATGCTTGCTCATGTGCTTTTTTCCCCTTTAGATGATGTCATTGGTTAGCCTGCTTCAAAGCTACATTTTTTCTTGAATAACTGTCACACATTTACTGTTTGCTGGACCCTACAAAACTGTCACAATACTTCACTATGTCATGAATACATATGTGTTGCACAGCGACACCACATTAAGAGTCATCAAAAAGCTTTTTATTTGATCACACACCATCTCTGTGCCATGCAATGTTTTCAAATGAACAGATGCTGGTTTTGAATATCAAACGAGCGACTTTTCATGAAACTTTGCACACACATCAGAAAGTCCACACTTTTGAATTTATTTTGGGAATTGTGCATCATTTTTGGCCTTTTACTGCACCTTTTTACACACAAGGCACGGCAAATGCATTTCTATTTTCCATGGTCCTTGTCTATTTAACAGTACCCCAAAGTGCAAGTCCCCCGACTTGCATATACCCCAACGTGGCCCGGGTTGCGAGGGCCCTTTATAGCTGCTCGCAGCTCTAGTTTTATATTGTTTTTTTACTTGACTTCCACTTTAAAAAAAAACAAAACAAAACAAAAAAACAATGGGCCCGAATGACGAACCACAATACAGTGGGGAAACACACACATGTCCATGCTCTTAATAAAGGACTAACATGATCCCGATCCTCAAGAGTCATAGGGGGGGTAAAGTCTAGTCAGCGGGAAAAGAAGCAAGCAAGCGCTAAAGGAGAGAGCAGAAAGTGCCAGGGGCCAGAAATAGTCACGGAAGGTGATGGAGGTGTTAAGAAAACACAACGGACAGAGTGGAGTCGTTTGAGAGGATGCGGCGAGCGGAAAAGACAGAACTAGGGAGGGGAGTGAGAGATGAGCGCTGGCAAGCCAACACCATCCCTCTTTCGCCTCCACTCGCGTCACCTCTCCTCAACAAATAAAAAGACAATTGCGCGTGTGTGTGTTATCGCCAACAGATGCTAAGCAAACACACCAGCCGCATCCCGATGTGTGGCACTAAGTAGAATAGTAATCAAGACCTTCATTAGCGAGCTAACAAAGGCCATTACTGCCTAATCAACACTCTTCAAACTCAATCGGGGAAAGCTAATAGAAATTTAATCCAATGGCGTGCATGAATTCAGCTAATGTGCATGTGTGCGTGTTTGCACAAAATAATAATACAATGAAGTTCGTTGTCCGTACTCCCACTTTTTCGCATTTATTGTAGCTATCATGAATTACACTGTACCTACATGATTTTCATCGGACATCAACATGTTTCACCTCTTCAATATATTTTTAAAATTGTGCATGCAATATTTCAAACAGCAAAAATATTTGGAGTACGTGCTTTTCTATGGAAGTGTGGAACTGCCAATGTGGAGTAAACAGTTTTGATTGGGCTATATCCTTTGAATGTACTGCAAAGTCATTCAGACGTATTGATAAAGTTGTTCGAAACAAAGAAAAAAAATCCATCAAATGTATTAAGTCATTTGACCGTACTGCAAAGTCGTTTAAACTTAGTGATAGTCATTCCAACGTGCTGCAGTCATTCGAACATATTGATAGCCATTCAAACATTTTGAAAAAGTCGTTCAATGTACTGCAAAGTTGTTTGAGGGTCTTCATAAAGTTAATTGAAATTACTGCAGTCGCTCAAACGCATTGATAAAGTATTTCAACATATTCAAAAAGTCGTTCAAACGTGCTGCAGTGGCATTCAAACATATAGTCATTCAAACGTCCTACAAAGTCGTTCGAACATATCGACAAAGTTGTTCAAAAGTCTTGATAAAGTCATTTGAACGTCCTGCAAAGTTGTATCGATAAAGTTGTTCAAACGTCTTCATGAAGTCATTCAAACGTCTGGCAAAGTTGCTCCAACGTATTAATAAAGCGTTCAAACGTATTGATAACGTCATTCAAACGTATTGATAAAGTCGTTCCAACGTATTAATAAAGTAAATCCAATGTATTGATAAAGTTGATACAATGATACAAAGGTGCCTGGAAATACAAGTGCCTTGACTTACAAAGTACATTTGCACTGAACCGATTGGGGTTCAACAAGAGCAGGTGAAAATCAGGTATCTAAATTAGTGGACTTACAGATGTGAAATATGATGGACACCCCAGGCTACATTTAAAGCAACATTAAGCTAATGACGACAGCGGCCCAAGTGTCTTTTTATGAAGTGAGTGTGTGCCATTTGACGTCCATTTTAATTGGCCATATGTGCCGTGGCGTCCCGAGGGGGATTTTGGACCGACCCGCTGCCCTGGCGACACGCTCCAAATGGACCGCGGCTGCAACAACGCAACGCGGGTTAGGTGAGCGTCATGGTGGGATTTCAGGGGAGTGCTGACAGTTTAATTAATGAGAACTGCGCGAGTGACATGAAGATCCAATTAAAGTACGCTGACATTGCTGGGTTGCCATAGCGACTACCACTGATGTCTTTTGCACAGAGTACTATTAGGGCCACACTAAAAGGAAAAACATAAAATAGTACCACCGCACATGAAGTTATAGAATGAAAGAGCACCTTTTTTAATTGAGAAAATGGCGATATGATGATATAAATGACAAATTGATAATATATTCATAATTTGAAAAAAATAACTTCAAGGGTGAAGTCACTATATTACATGAAAAACACTCAGAATTTAGGGAAAAAAATGTAAGAAAAAAAAATGTGCGAAGAGTCGTAATTGTCCAAGAATAAAGTGGTATTACAAAAATGTTCAATTTTAAGTGGAAAAGGTTGAAACATACTAAAATAAATTCACAGTATGTAGAATCAAATGTGAAAATATAACCCATATTTGGAAAAAAATATAGAGCAGTTATAAAGGATATAGGATAAGTATTCTCATAATATTATTTAGAAAATCCCAAGGAGAAATTGTGGAGGTTTGATTCTATTCGGGAAAAAAAAACAGAACATATGAGAATAAAATCGTAATATTAGGAAAATTAAAACTATGACAATACATCATAATTTGAGGGAAAGATATTATGAAACAAGCATTAATAAAAAACACACATTTAGATGAGATTCAAGCATACTATAATTTTTTTGAAATGCAAAGCATTTATATGAGAACTTAAATACGTAAGAATTTTATGAAAAATAACTAACAGCAAAATAAAAAGATTATGAGAAAAAACTAATTTTGAGAAAGGTATTATTATACACGCATTATTGTAAAACATTTTTATTTCAAAACAGAAAACGTCATAAGAACAAATTAAAAATATTAGAGAAAAAAGTTTTATTTTAAATTTAAAATTAATTATATTTTTGTTATTCACAAGAAAAAAAACAATATCAGAAGTCATCATGCATGTTATGAGCATAAAATTCAGTACTACAAGAGAGAAAGGTTATAACTATGATTTACTATTTTTTTTTTACAATTTAATAAAATAAAACAATGTTACAATCATATTTACAGTAGTTAAACATAACTACCTACAAAATAATCACTAACACGTTGATGAGAATACAATTGTAATATTATGACAATACATTTGAGCCTTCTTTTTATTTTATTTTTAATTGATGGCAGTTTTTGAAGTACCAAATAACCTTTTGCCTCATATTGTTCATGCACCAATCAGAAGCTGCCGTTCCAAAAGTGTGGCATTAGATTTCCTGTCACCGGTCGACTTCTCCCCAGCAAACTGACACATTGGAACATCATACATTTTCTCTAATCTAATAGAATAAAGCATAAAAAGGGACAGGGATATAATCCTCTGAGGTGCATGCATATTGTAAGCCCAGCTCCCACATGGTGTGCTCTTCAAAGAGCCTCACAATCGTGAATAAAAACATATAGCAGTGAACCGCAACGGACACGGAAGAGCAAATAATTCCCAAAGTAAGCCGAATAGTGCCACCGCTCTCCAAGGTGTCCCGTCGCCGACAGAACTAGGACACATGAGGACACCCGCTTGGACTGGGACGTGCCTTTCGAGACCTATTTATAACCCAGCCCGTGCACCGCCCATGAAAGATGTATGGCTCTCACGCACACGCGATTTATCAGTTATTTTACACTATTGCAACACCGACTTTGCGACTGTAAACGACTGTGTCTTTGCGCTATGTCAAAACAGGACGGTTTGTTTGGTGTGAGGCACAAAAAGCAGCACTTTTGTAGCCGAGTGCTAAACATGAAGCGGAAGGTGGCAGGCAGGAGATGTAAAAGAAAGAAAAAAAAGAGAGGAAATAGTGAGAGGAGGGGAGCAGAGATAAATGAGAGAGGAAATGGGACTTAAGGAGACGGGAGAAGAGATTGGCAAAGAAAGGGGAGAGGAGATGTAGGAAAAGAAGAAAAGATTGAGGAGAGGAGAAGAAAGGTGGACGAAGTGGGTGGAGAGAAGAGTGAGGAGAAAAGAGGAAAGGAAAAGGTGAGGTAAGGAAAGAAAAAAGTACAGCAGAAATAACGACAAAAAGAGAAGAGAGGAATGACAAAGGAAAGAAAAGGGGAGGAGAGCAAAAAGCTAAGAAAAGAGGAAATGGGAGACAAGTAAAGGTGGGTAATACAGTTGCGGAGAAAAGAGGAGAGACAAGAGAGTAAGGAAAGGAGTGAGTAAAAGACAACAGAATAATGACAGAAGAGGAAAGGAGATTAGAAATGAGTAAAGAAGAGATAAGGATATGAACGTGAGACAAACGAAAAACAAAGAATAATGTGGGAGAAGAAGAAAAGAGCAATGGGTGAAAAAGAGAAGAAAAGAGGTGGGAGATTAGGAATGACATGAAAATGGAGTGAGGGAGGAGGAGGAAAGAAAAAAGATGAGTGAGCTAGGAAAGAAGAAAGAAGGAGAGGAAATGGCACGAGGAGAGGACAGATGAATTCCCCACTCTTTTTTTATTTTTTATAATGGTTACACCAGCATTGCTTCACATGCACACGTGCACACTCACACCTTTTCTCCCCACTCAGCAACCTCCATCCTTCTTTCCCTAATTGTGCACATTGTATGGAAATACTGCCTGTTCTTCACCATTCATTTATCTCTTTCATTCATTCCTCTCTCTCTCTCCTTCTCCTTCCTTCCTCCCTCTATACATGTTGACATTGTCTCCAGTGTCTTAATGGATCACCCACACGTATCAGCTCCTCGCCTCCTCCTCCTCCTCCTCAATAATCACCTCCTCACTAACGCTCTATCGCTCGTCCCCGGTTGCCGTGGAAATACTTCTTTTCTCTCTCAGTCTCCCCGCCGCCGACCTTCTCTTAAGATTGGTCGCCATCCATCTCTGCCTTCCCTTGCTCACGCTCGCTCTCTTTACTCTTGAATGTTGACACGAGAGGATGAGTCCAATAGATCACTGGGAAACATCTGCACCTGTGTTGAATCTCCCAGGTGTGTGCGTGTGTGTGTGTGACCTCCTTTTCGAGAGGAACAACTTCCTCTTCTGGCCTGCCATCAGCTCTCCTCTCCTCTTTCACTTTTCTAAGCTGGCCATAAAGTGAGCTAATAATGAATAGATTCACGAGTAAAGTATTATTTAATAGACTGCATTAAGGTGCTTGAGGTGGTGGCTTGAGCTTGCCAAATAGTGAGCCACTGAGTAAGAGAATACAGGACTGTCTCAGAAAATTAGAATATTGTGATAAAGTCCATTATTTTCTGTAATGCAATTAAATAAGCAAAAATGCCATACATTCTGGATTCATTACAAATCAACTGAAATATTGCAAGCCTTTTATTGTTTTAACTCTTTAACCGCCAAAAACGTTTAATAACGTTTAGCAAAATCACGATGTATGCCGCCATAAACGTTAGACGTCAACTGCTTATACATTTTTTTTTTATATATTTTTTTTTAATCAATGGGCAGTGCAACGTCTAAGTGTAGCGCTGCGTGGTTAATGGGTTGTGGAATCAAAAACAGCCACTAACTATGGCCAGCAGATGGCAGCATTGTATCTCTTTTCAATGGGCTCCCGGTGTATGAAATTACAATGAAACATGACAAAATCTGATCAAGTAGAACGTTTGCAAGAATGCCGTGAAAGTTTTTTTAGGCAGTATAAGTTTTAATATTGCTGATTATGGCATTTGTTTTTACTTGGTCTGAGGAAATATTCTAATATTTTGAGATTGGATATTTGAGTTTTCTTAAGCTGTAACCCATAATCAGCAATATTAAAATAATAAAAAGGCTTGCAATATTTCAGTTGATTTGTAATGATCCAGAATGTATGGCATTTTTGATTATTTAATTGCATTACAGAAAATAATGGACTTTATCACAATATTCTAATTTTCTGAGACAGTCCTTTAGATTCACAAGTAAATATCGTTTAAGCATGCAGTGACTACCATTGCAGTGGCGGCTAGATCTTGCCAAATAGTGAGCTACTGACTAATAGAATAGATTCATTCATAAAGTATCGTTTAAGTATGCAGTGACTCATATTGCTGTGGTGACTTGAACTTGCCAAATAGTGTCTGCCTAAATTCACTCGCAAGGTATCATTTAATAAAATCTATTAACTAGTGTTGAGGTGGTGGTTTGAACTTGCCACATAGTGAGCCACCGACTAATAGAATCGATTCATTAGTAAAGTATTGTTTTAAGCATGCAGTGACTAGCATTGCAGTGGTGGCTAGATCATGCCAAATAGTGAGCCACCAACTAATAGAATATATAGTATTATTTAATAATTTAACAGAATGCATTGACAAGTGTAGTGGTGGTGGCTGGAACTTGCCAAATAATGAGCCACAGGCTGACACAATAGAGTCATTAAGTATTATTCAATAGAATGTAATGACTAGTGTTGATGTGGTGGCTTGAACTTGCGAAATAGTGAGGCATTTAACAAAAGCATATTTTGAGCGGTGTTACAGCAGCTGCTTGAACTTGCCAAATAGAGAGCCATTGACTAAGAATAGACTGACTTGTATCAAACTAGTGGCGACATAAAGTAGCTACATCGTTAGCCAATAACTAATTAATGTCTATATGAATGACAACATCTATGAAAGGAGATAATTAGTTACTCTATGAATATGACACTAGTCTAACACTATGTTATGAATGAAACGCTAACCTTGTTTGTGTGTTATTCAAGTGTGTGGGAGCGTAGGAGTGCTGATGACACTCCATAATCATTTAGCGTGAGGAGGCTCACAGTCTGCTGGGGGCCATGCTATAATCCTTTTTAATTGACTTTACAGGTCTAAATATCTGTTATTAACCCCCGCACACACAAGTAATAATCATATTATTATTACTGACTATATTAACTGGGTCAGACGGTTCTCTTTCTCGTGTACTCATTGCTGTCCTACTTACAGCAAACGTAAGTGATCACAAGCACAAACCTGTTTACAGGTACTTAAAAGAGAATGATCAAGAACAACCTTGGATAATGAGCCACACAAAAAAATTATTTTCGGATCACGTGTTCAGGTCAAATTCAAGGCTTTTATATTTAAACAGCAATATGTAATGAATTTCAAAAGCGTTGGAAACCTCAAGTCAGGTTGGCCAGCTCCTTGCAGGTGTTTTTTTGTTGTGTATTTGCATGTTTGCATGACAGTGGCTCTCCTTACCCACATGCGAGGGCATTACAATACCTTGAGTCAAGTTGCTCATATTGCGCTAGTTTCTAAAATGTTTGTCAAGAGCTGGGTGCAGAGGTTGTATAAACTTTGTAAAGATCACAACTATGCGGGCACCAAAACAAATATTTCCTTAGTGGTGCTTTAAATCGCAGCTTTTTAATGCTGAATAAGGCACCTCGAGGCACATATTTCATTTTCCTTTTTAGTATAAAGGGAAAATTTATAACAAAATGCTGTACATCAGTCTCCGCGAGGTCACACTGGCTTGGCCCGCAGCCTTCTTTCTACCTTTAAAAGAAGAAGCAGCTTTTTGAAAAGCATCAACACATCCGGAGAGCCGGGAGCGACTTCTTGGCAGTGTTTGATAAGCTAATATTTCACTACAATCACAGGCGGCTGTAAGCAGTGTTATTGTAGTTAACATAGCTCAGCAAAAATAAGTAATCATGTTGGATTTTTCACGCTCGCAAACAAGTCGCCTTGAATGGATTTGGACTGTATCACAGCGATAGTGGCTCATAACATTAGCATAGCATATCAGAACAAGCATCACTTGATAATATTCAGCACATCCTAATGTATAAAAAATATGCAGATTGTACTGATAATACTGCATGCTTATCATTTCATAACTCATTCAATAAGTACATTTCCTACTGGTGCTTTTTTTTTCTTTTTTGCAGTGGAATAACTTGCCAAATAGTGAGCCAATGACAAATTGACAGCATTCATTAGTGGTGCAAGGACTTAATTGCCAAATAATCCATGATCAATGAATGCACTGACTAGTGTTGCGGTGATGACTTGAACTTGCCGAATAGTGAGGCATTAAAATTCCACTCCAATTAGTGTTGCAGAAGCTCGTTGAACTTTTAAGGTAGAGAAACAGTGACTAATAGGATGGATTGACTGGTTTAGATGTGGCATTAATTTACTAAATAGTGAGCCAACAACTACAGTGACTAGTGTTACAGCAAATTGAACTTGCAAAATAGTGAGCCAACTGCTTCAAAAGGCAGTCGGCCTACTCGCCCATATAGTAAGCCAATGACTAATAGAAGACATTGACTAGTAGCGTCTTGAACATGACAAATAGTGAGCCATCTCGTCACTGAATACATTGATCTTGCCAAATAATGAGCCAAATGCCTGACAAAATACATTTGCTCACTATGTAGAAGCTTGAACCTGCCAAATAGTGAGACAATCCACAAAGCTCACTATTTGGCTTTGGCATTGAATGAATAATGTTTTGAAGGCTTTTACTTGCCAAACAGTGAGCCAAATATTAAACAGAATAGATTTACAAGTTTAGAAGTAACATGAAATTGCCAAATAGTGGTCCAAAACCTTAACAGAATACATTTACTAGCATGGCTTGAACTTGCCAAATAGTGAGCGATCCCTTAACAGAATACGAGTGTAGCAGAGACTTTGATTTGCTAACGTGTGAGCCAGCGACGAATACAACACATTGACTAGAACCGTGGTGGCTTGAATTTGCCAAATAGTGAGCTATCGCTTAACAGAATTGTAGCGGCGGTTTGAATTTGCCAAATAGTGAGCCAAAGCTAAACAGTAGGCCTATGTATTGACTAGCAAAGGAGAGATGATTTGAACGTGCCAAATAATGAACCGTAAAAGCATTTAACTTAATATTTTTTAGTTCTGTATCTGCCAAATGGTGAGCCAACCCGCTCAACCTACTTTGAACGTCTTTGTTGTAAAGAAGACCCAGTGATACAACATAATATATTAAGTGAAATAAGTTGTCCAACATCATCTGACACAGTCAACTTCTTCAACATAAACGTGGCAACAACTTTAAAACTGGACGTGTTGTGGGGGGTTAGTGTTGTGTGTGACAGTGTCGCAGCATGTGTCACAACACGGTGTTCATTCATCCGTGACAACGCTGTCAGGACCGCCGAGGGCAGCGCGGGTACAACCGCTTTGACAAGGCCGCGCCGCAGACACTGTCATGTCGCTCGTCAATCCGCGCATTTGTCTCGGAAAGAAACGTGTCAAATGGGCGGCGAGGAGGCCGCGGGAAGACAGAGACGGAGAGTGACAAAGACAAAATAAAAATGGAGAGGGGCAAGCAATACCAAGGGGGTGGGAGAGTTGGGCATGAAGGTGGACAAAAGAGGAAGGAAAAGATGCGTAGTTTTTTTTTTTTTCTGTTGCCCTTTGTATGACTTTGTAATGGATTTTACCATTGAGGAATTACTGATGCTGTATGCAACGACGTGACCTTGGCAAATGGTGAGTCAACACGTAATAGAAGCAAATGACTCATTTCATTCTCCAAAGATAGAAATAGACTGACTAGTGAACAATGCAGCATCAATTCACAGCATACAGTGCGTTTACGAGCGTAACAATAGCTTTGACTTGCCGAATAATCAGACAAACATTTATCAGAATGGATTGACAGGTGTTAGTGGTAGCTTGGGCATGCCAAATACAGAGCCAACACATTTTTATCTAAAGCCAAGCCTCCAACTAAAGAGAAGTATACAATTAAGTGATCAGTGGCTTGTAATCTTGCTTTATTCTCAGCAGAGAAAATAATAGGTCACCAGTGACAAAACAAAAACAATGCGTAATGAGACGCTTCTGTCTTCGGACGTCTTAATTGCTAGTTCAAGGCTACATTTCCAGTTTGCGACAGATTGAAATAGCCAAATGCACTTTGGCCAAAGAAAGCCAAGATAAACATGTGGCTTCCGTGGTGCTTTTAGGAGCCTGGGAAGAAAAACACAGACATCTTCATAAAAGCAGAATTATTGATAGAGCGCTCACATTGGATTTCATTAGATGCGTGCAGCTGTATCCAATGAAGGGGCAAGTGAGGGGAACGGTGTGTGGAGCAGTGTTGCAGTAGGTTGAATTTGCCAAACACAGTGAGGTGGCGCTTAACAAAATAAATTGAATCGTGTTGCGGTGGTACCTAGAGTTTGCAAAAATAATCATCCGATGTGTGACAGAGTAAATCAATTGTGCCTCAATATTTATAACCTGCCAAATAGTGAGCCAACACAGACCAGAGTGACCAGTGTAATGGGTCGGACTTGCCAGACGGTAAACCAATGCTTAATAGACTGACTCGTGTCAAACTTGCCAAATAGTGAGTCAACGTTTAGCAGAATGAAGTGAATATGGGTTATATACCACGAAAGATGCGGGACTGTTTTTGCACATCAGCTTTGCTTCTGGTTCCAGTTCGTGACATGTGAGCTGCGTCCCAATACTTGTGCTTCCGACTTTGTGCCCCTCGGTTGCGCGTTCCCGTCGACGGGTGCGAGCGTATAGTGTGTCTGTCAGTTGTCCGAAGCACTTCAGAGAGCTGAGACGCTTGGGGAGGGGCAGGGACGGGGGATGCGAGTGTTGGAACATACGTCGCAACCCGGAACCGGAATCAAAGCTGATGTGCAAAAACACGGAAGTCAGAAGTCCCGCCTCCTCCGTGGCATATACCCCATTGTGTACAGTGGGTTGAACTTGCCAAATAGTGAGTCAAAGCTTCACAGAATGGACTGACTTTAGTGTTAATATTGTATGGTTGGCTGAAACTTGCAAAATAGTGCAACTATGGTTCAAACTGGCCAAAAGAGTGAGCCAAGACTGAATAGTCCTTAAATTGGTTAAACTTGCCAAATAGTGAGACATGGTGTTGCAGTGATGGTAAACTTTCCGACTTGATTTACTAGCACTACAAGTGGATTGAACTTGCCAAATAGTGAGACACTGAATAATAACATGCATTGACTAGTGTTGCAGTGGTGGCCTGTTTTTGGATTTTTAAACACTGGGGGAACAGTGAAACAAGCAAAATGTGCACACTCAGCTGCTGTTAACCACAGCTCACGCCCCAACACTCACACAAATACACAATATATGCCACCACCACCACCAGGCCCCGCCTCTTAAAGGCACATGGACATAACAATGTGTACAGTATTTTCAACACATGTAATACTTAATATGAGAGGAGTAAAAGTATTTTAAAGATTGTTTTTTCATTTGGTGCCTCCAAATCATGCATTTTTACATGTTCTGAGTGTGAAGCGAATCCCTGTGATAAATTGAGGTTTATTTTATTGTTTGAGTGGGTTGAGCTTGCCATAACTACTGAATAAGTAAGCCAACACTAACCAGAATAAATTTACTAGTGTTGCAGAGGCTTGCCAAATTGTGAGATGGCCAGTGAGGGAGAACGTGTGTGTGCATGTGCTTGTCCACTTATGTGCACACACACACACCATTAGATAATGATCCTAATCCGTCTCTAACGTGGACCGTGTCCAGATGACAGTACATTCCCTCGCAAACAATAACCCCTGAAAAGCCGCGCTTCCTCCCATTTGTAAATTGTTCCGCTGCATCGATACGATGCCCCCCCTTCTTTTTAATAATCCTAACACCGTGTCTATAAATCAAGCAGTCAGCGTGGGGAATAAATAAGAGATTGCCGACTAATCTGTGGATTATGGTGATGATTTCTGACAGAGGTTGTAGGGGGAATGGAGGTTGAATACGAGTGTGAGGGGCTTACTAGGCTCCCTCAAAGAGGATTAAGGTAAGGATCTATTTGGGGGGGGAAGGGGCATCACATAAATTGTTTCATTTCCAGGAAATCCTTCACACAAACACTCAGGTGCACAAACACACTCTTTTACTGTTGCAGTGATGGGTAGAACTTGCCAAATAGTGAGCCAATGTGTAACAGAATCGTGTTACTTGGAGTGAAGTGTGTGTTGCACTTGCTAAATAGTGAGACATCGGTTGATGCCTCGTGTTGCAGCAGTGTTGAGAACTTGCCAAATAGTGAGCCAACACTAAATGAAACTGTGTGAATTTATTCAATTTTTTTTTTTTCTAGTGCAGTAGTGGCACCAACTTGCTAAATAATGAGCCACATGTTCACGAGAATAAATTTACAAATTTAGCAGTAGCTTGAAGTAGACAAATAGTGAGGCAACACAGAATAAATTGACAAAAGTTGCAGTAGCTAGAGTTTTCCAAACACACTCACCAGAATATATTTACTTGTTTTGAAGTGGCTTTAATTTGTCAAATAGTAAACCAAATGCTTAATAGAAAAGATCTGTTAGCGGAGTAACAGCATGGACTTGCCAAATAATGAGCCAAATACGCAAGAGAATATTAGTATTGATAAATATTGATCCAAAATTAAACACAATAAGTTGATTAGTTTTACAGACGCATGAACTTTCCATAGTGAAGCAACACTAAATAGAGCTGGTAGCTGGCAGGAGAGCTGGTAGGATTGTCTGCCGCATGTGCATTTTTTAAAAAGTGACAAACGTACATTTACTACTTTTTGAGAAGATCATTGAATACACTTTTAATCACACAAAAGTCTCAAAGGGCTTCACATGCCCAGAGTTGACAAATACCAACGACATCCCCTGATCGAGCACCGTCTTCAATTTGCAAAATAGTGAGCCAAGCACTTTAACACAGATGAGCTAGTTAAGTTTCAGTTTGAACTTGGCAATTGACTACTGTTATTGTGGCTTAAACTTGCCAAATAGTGAGCCAACAAGTTAAGTGAACAACAGCGTATAGGAAATGAGATATTGACACTTTTGTGTGTGCGTGTGTGCTCCAATGTGGTTATTTTGTGGCGATGTACCGATCATGTTGTGGCAGTTGCACATAACTTTCTTAGCTTGATCGACGTTTTTTCCTCGACTCCCACGCCGCCTCACAGCTATAGCAAATCGGCCTTGGGAGCTGCAGCTGGATGGACTGCATCGCGCTTGTTGTGCGTTGCTCAAGGACACTTAAAACCCCGACAAATCCCGCCGAATGACAGACAGGTTTTCCCCCGTGATGGACTCCAGTTGCCACAGGTGACGGACGTCTCAAATCGCGTCATCCTGCTTGCTCAGTGTTGTACGATGCACTGATGAGGAGTCCATAATGTTCAAGCGAAGGATTAGAGTGCAACAGATAAGGTCGAGTGGAGGTTGATCAAAAGCCATTATTCAAGGGAGCTAATTTAGGGTGAGGATGGAGTGGGTAAGAATGTGACAGCGACTTGACCCGCTTCCAGACGCGTATCCAGTTACTGTCTGACACGCTATGTATGTATGTGTGCGTGCGTGCATGCGTGTGCGTGTGAATGTGTGCGTTAAGGTTAGACACGTGGAAAGGCCTGTCACCACACACTGATGTGTTTATTTCCCTGCAGCTGGCCCAGTCACTCACACACTGACACACGCACACCAACACACCCCCACACACACCTGCTATGCGCAGTCTGCTGAGCTCCGAGCAAGACCTTTGGGGTCACTGTTGCTCTTTGGGTTGCGAGTTAAAATGTATCACCACTGTCAGACTTAAGGTGTCCCTCTGCTGCCTTCTAATGAATGTCGCTTGAAGGCGAGGTGGACAAAAGTATTGGGACCAGCTTGCAGAAAGTGAACATAGAACAAACAATAAAATGGAGATGCTCTTTTTAAATAGTACAAAAAAAAACAACATGCCACATTAATTGAATGGGTTGGAGAGCAGCATGCCAACAAAAAACAACAATAGAGAAGGAGCAGATCTCTTCTATTTACTTATGCTCATCATGGTAACATTTTATCGAAGAGGAGACACAGGCACAAGTATTAGACGTGTGTGAAAATTTGGAGTTTTTCACCATTCAGACTGCGGCAAGCAGTTTTTGACTTCAATTTTTCATAGCCGACCGCAGAAAATTGTGAAATATACACACATTGAATGCACCAGTAGGAACGAGACATTAAAGTTAACAACAAGAAAAGAGAACGATCGTCTCCTGTTGCAGTTGCAGCAAAGCGGAGACAAAAATATTGGGACACATGCCAATTAGACACACTAATAAACAACAACAACCATGGCATCAACGGAAAACAACAACCATGGGAAGGTTCAGTAAAGTAGAGAGAGTGAAGTTAAATACTACGAGTGCAACAGTGTACGCTAATGTTAGCGCTTATTAACAAGTAGGAATGATTCAGGAAAACAAGGAACTCCTATATTATATTTATGTTGGCGACCATGTGTGGTTGTTCTTGGCTCAATTTATCCAAGAGGAGAATGAGGGATACAGCAGAAAAGCAGACTATGGAGTATCAAACTGTAGCTTCCAGAGCTAAAGGATCAGACTAAGCTAACGTTAACATGTGTGTGTGAAACTTTGGAGTTGTTCTGTGCTCATTTTATCCGAGAGGAGACTCAGGGCCGAAGCAGCAAAATGAAGACTATGGACTAACGTACAGCGACAGGGTAAGGTGACTTGTGTGTTTATTTCGCTCATCTAAACATGTATCCTCAAATGTGATGCAAATATTATAATACCACACACGCTAAATTAGCTTCTCAGCTAAGATTCAATGAATTTTTCAAGTAGTGAAGCAGTCAAACTTAAGTTTTACATTTGTACTTCCTGTAAGGTTCATTTCAGAGTCGGTACTTTTTTTTTTAAGTAAAGAAGTTGAATTTATTTATTTATTTATTTATTTATTTATTTATTTATTTATTTTATTTTTTTAATTAAGTATTTGTACTTCCACTTAAGCACAGTAGTTTTGCCATCTCTGTTTAAATGTAAGTTTAAAAAAAACTTCCCCATGATATGTCCTTTACCTCAAAGCGTCTTGGTTTGGTTTGGTTTGGAGTACCCGCAGTGTGCAAAAAATAAATAAATAAAAAAATAAAAATAATAAAAAGGGTGCCTCATAAAGAAATAAAAAGTCAAATCAAACAAAAACAACAACAGAGGAGAGACCGCTTGGCACTTGTTGCCAATCCTGCGTGAAGTCGTTCCCGTTGAACTGCTGAACTCTCCCCGGCTGATTCTCGGAGCTTTTTAACCGTCAGCTTTAAAAAGGCTTTCTGCGGGCGGCCTAAAGAGATTTACTTTTGTTTCTCAAGGATCTCAACCCCCGCGCTTGAACGTGTGCCATCTCCCGGGAGCTTCGGATGCCGAGCGATAGAGCTGTCAGAGCATCGATCAGCACTGTTGTGATGCAATTGCCTAAGAAAATAACACGTTACACTTAGCCATATGAAATTTAGTAGGCGTGGCCATCGAGTTGACCCACAAAATGTCTCAAGAAGTCATTCCCAAACAAATCGAAGCCTGAAGTAGACATTTTGGTGGGTAAGCGTTGCCATTGGTTTCCTTCAAGGGGGAACTACCATATTTGAACCATGAATTTTGCAAGTGGGTGGAGCATGTTTTTGGTGGAGCACTTTATCTTAATTATATGGAATTTAGCAGTCATGATCATCATGAGTTAGACCCCCCAAAAGACTCAGGAGCCCATGTCCAAAAAAGACAAAGGAAGACTGTGATTTTCTCCAGAGTCCTTTAAAGGCTAACATGACATACAGATTTTGCCCAATTGTTACCAAATTTAAACCATAAATACTAGACACAAAGGCGACACCAAATTGTAAAACATTTCAGTTTTCGTCATTTCGTGTTGGCAGCGTATTATGGCATCACTTCAATGGGAAAATTGATTTAATATACAGTGGACCCCTGCTATGGGAATAGCGGAAATTGACGTACAAATGATGTCCATTATAAATGCATTGGAGGAAAAAAAATAAATAAACCCAACAAATTTGCTTTAAAAAAATGAAGTAACTTGACAAAGACTCCCTACTGGTGCACAGACCTTTGTTTTTTCCCCTTTTTAAGACCATCTTAACTCTGACACTCTGCAAGGCGACCACTTGTGTTGCGGTTACACTTACCGGCAGCTAATCCATGCACCAATTGTTATGCTTACATAAAACCTCATAAATGTGCGGGGCACATCCACACATGTGGAGGTAATGTGTAAAATTGAAGGTAAACATATGTGTGCGTGGAAGAAGTAGGGGCTTTGATGATGGTGCCAGCTGGCCACATTACAACGTGGGTATCGCGTGTCAGGGCGCCGACCCCATCACATTGACAGTTTTATAGCGGCCCATCAAGCGGTCAACACCGCTGAGCCTGGATGCTAATTTTAGATTTTATTTTATTTTTTAATAAGAAGGGTCGCACGAGAGCTGCCATTCACAAATGTGCAAGCAAAGAGAAAGCTAATATTTTCCTTTTCCATTGTGAATCCTTGACATGATTGTGTTTTGATGCTACGCTCTGCCCACGTTAGCAAAGTAAGTAAATAAATAAATGAATAATAATAGGGATGTCTCATTACCAATCTGTCTTGGATGCCAGCTTCCAATGGGTGCTCAGGAGGTGATCTACCAAGTCGGAGAATTTGCCTAAAATGTCAGCATTAAACTAAAATGACATGTCCACATCAATTTCATTTTGATCGCTGAAACTGGTGTGAGTGGCTGTTTTTCCTTCCTAATCCCCTTTTCGTAGTGAATATTCAAAATGATCATCAGACTTTGAGGCAATGGTCCAAAAAAGCCATTTCGAATCACCGATTTGTCTTGGATAGCAGTTTCCAATTGGGTCCAATTTGGGTGAATTCCCAAGCAGGAGCTTGTCAAAGAATGTGCCCTGGAACTTAAGCCAAAATGGCTGCTTTACGATTGGCATGGCCTCCCAATTTCATGTGTATTATTTGTTTTTTTCAATTTTCTAACGGGCAAAATTGTGAGACTTTTGGGGGTTTCCCCCAGAATAATAAAAAACAAAAAAACTTGCCAAATTTGGTGACTTTTCAGGCATTTTGAAGTTTCCCCACATTCATTCAGAAATCCTGCAATTCAAAGAGGGCCTCATGCTTGGACCCTAAAAATAAAAAAATAAATAAAAAAGTGAGGAGAGATAGTGGCTTGAAGCGGAGGTCATCGGCAGGTTTGAGACTCGTATCCATCTCATCAGCTTCAGTGGGCGCCAGACGGAGCAATCCATTTGCCCCGAGATCCCATTATGACGACAGAAAGGGAGCAAATTGAACACAATCACAAATAGCTTCGGATCTCTATATATGGGTGTGTGTCTATCTGGTGAATACAGTTCAGAGTTCTAATAGAAAGATCAATAGAAAGATCATTTCAGCGCAGACCTCCGCCAAGACTAAGACATACGATGCAACATGCATACAACAATTGAGAGTCTTCAATCAAGCTAACATGGAAGCCAGAGAGTATAGAATTTGTAACCTTGATCACCTGACTGTGAGGCAGACGCTCACATTCTATGCTGAGTCGTCCAATAACCATCACGTTAATAAGCATTGCCAGGTGGCGATAAAGTTGTTTTAATGCTGAGAAGCCATGACCTCATCATTTTAAAGCTCCTTATCAAAGCTACCCATGGCAGCCTTGACTTGATCAATAATAAGATAAGCTAAGTATGTCCGTCCAGTGGAGCTGATTTCTCTTGATGGTGAAGTACAGCACACATGGGAACCGCTTAGATATGACTTTCCTGAGATTGAACGAACTGGTCTTACTCTTATGAGGAAAAATTGGTCCAAAATACGAACAAATTGTGGTCAAAACAAGCAAGTACAAGGTTTTATTTCGCCACTATAACATGACGCTGTTTTGATTCCATGCTGTTTTAGGGAAGTTGATACTTCTTTAAAAACAAACAAAAAACTTTCTTGAATTTACTTTGATTAGACTCTGAGTTTGTCTCTACAGATTGGAAGAAATGTTGCTATTTTTCATCACTATATAAAAGTTAAATAACGCACGCTGCAGGTCTGGAGTCACAGAGTAACTTTTGCCATCGACTCAAATTGGCTCTCAGGGGACATTCAAATCTAACATTAGTCTTTTTATCTTTGCATCGTTGACGCGTTGTCGCAACAAACTTTCAAGCAAATGTCACTCCGAGAAGGATTTCTGACTTTTACACTGATTTTCATCACAGTGGCAAATCGGGATCAAAGTGACATACTACTTATTTCTGAGAATTTGTCAAGTATATGTCTCTACCCTGTAGGTGGATTTGAAATCATTTCACGTTAATGGGTTTATTTATAATTATTGTGTTGTGTCATATGCTAAGCTACAATCCTGAAATGCAGACATGCCAATCACGAATGCAGCACACAACAGTCCACAAAAGTGATTCATGGAATTCATCCATCCATACATACATAGTCTACAGCCTTCCTGGGTGCATGTGTGTGCGTGCGTGCGAGCTTGTGCTCTAACCCTTCACCTTAACCGGATACTACAGAGTTCCAGCAAAGTCATGAAGTTGTCAGGAAACCGGAGGAAGGATCAAAGGAAGGAAAGATGAAGCAAAGTGAAATCCAGCACCAACCAGGCATCACCCTCCACCCACAGTTTCAAATCCAGAATATTTCATCAACCCCAGATACATCTCAATTCCAATAGAATTACAGAGACATCAAGAGACCAGAGGAAGGACTAAAGGATGGATAGATGAAGCAAGATCCACAAACTCCAACCTTCACTGACTGATTCAGCAAGTGGGAGAAGCAAATTCTTTTTGAGTTTCAGGAGATGCTGGTGTGGTGGATCTGGCATGCATGAGAACCTCCACCAGGAGCACAACCCCCCTGGCTCCGCAGGGGTCACCGGCAGGAGACCTAACCCAGGAGTCTGGAGCAGCCCACACTCTCGACACGGCCGACGCCCCCAAGCCCAATGGAGCAGAACGGTGCAAACTCCCTCCCATACCCACACCCACACCCGCCAACCACCACAAACCAGCCGTTGCCACCTGGCTGATCAATAAAAGTTTAAATTCAATAAAAGTTTATTAGCAAGAAGCATTAAAATAACAACACCTACCTCCGCTGCCGGTATGCCCTCTGGAGGACGACACTGCAACAGCACTTCCTGCTCAAGGGACACCTCTTTGCCGAGGGGCTCCTGTTCAAAGGACTTCTTCAGATCTGCGGAGACAAACAATACAATTATGAAAAATATATTTGTTTTTTTTTTGTTTTGTTTTGTTTTTCTTCCGCATCAACGATGTGCATGGTAATGCAAAAGCCATAAATTGTTATATAGGTTAACATGAAGTGTTGTCGTGGGTGTGCAGTTAGTGTAGACTATTTGGGGAATTTAATTGTAAATGAGCCCAGTAGCCTCGTTACCACGACGATAACATCACAGTCATTAAGGGACTAAGTTCCGCTTACAGTCGTTTATGTACACTTTAAACTGACCACAATGTATTTAGAAATGTACACGAGTCGTAAAACATTGCAATTTAATATACAGTCCCTGTATACTATTTGTTTTTTCCTGAATGCAGTAGTCAAGGTTAATAAACAAGTGTATTAGATGTTATAATACTGGGGATTTCACAACAGACATATTATGCTAAATTAGTTGAAATATGGTGTTCCAAATAATGATGTATAGCAATTTTATAAAAAATAATAAATAAATAAATAAATAAATAAATAAATTATTTAAATGAATTATTTTACGGATGGCGATGGTGGCCAGACCTACCTGTGGGATAGGGTTGACACAACCACATCATATCCAACCATGTAGCATGTTTATTATCATGATTGTATAGTTTGCAATAAGCCTCAAAAGTCAAGACAAAAACATCCAGCATGTCACCTCAGCGCTCACATTTATTCCTTTCTTTTGATTTGTTATTTTTTGTTTCAAAAAGGAAGGAGCAGCATAAAATGGAAAGTTTGGAAGTATCCTCCGTAAAATAATCATATGTGTTGTTAGTTTGTTAGCTAAAATGCTAACAAAAGGCTACTTGTTAGCCCTGCACTTTAAGCTTAACCAGCTAAGCTAACGAGGCTAGCCATATGCTGTTGGACTACAAAAGGAAATAATGCGTGTTTACACTTGAATGGCAGGTTCTTAATTGAGAGGATGATGATGGCCACACCATGAGTTCTGTTAAACTAAGGTATGTAGTGTCATTATCAAATAAATGATCAAATAGCTTTCCATAAAGCTAAAACTGTGCGCTACTAGCATTACTAGAGACATAAATGCTTTTAGTTAACATCAAGTGTGTTTGCCTCATGCCTGTACTATAGTGATGTGTAGTTGTCTTACGAGTATGCCAACTAATGTGCAAAAATGTCACACAGTCGTTCCCACAGTGAGTGCTAGTCATCCAATCCGGTTCATTTGTATCCCCCGTCCTGATACAGTATCCATGCATATATCCCTGAGGATATGATGTTAAAACAATTAACCAGCGCGGTAAGAGGCCGTAAAACAAACGTGTAACTCGAGGGGAGTTTTGTGGGTGGTGTGGCGCGGGACTCGGCGACGGACGTTATTTATGCCACTGATCAAATTGCTCTGATGGATTTCCTCAAAAAGGAAACATATGGTAGAGATCAGGCACAGCTTATGAATACAAGCTAGCCAACCTCCTGGGGAACAGGTAGTAAATAGTTTGATTTACTTAGACAAAAGCTGCAAGAAAATGTGGAACATTTGCTTACTATAAATAGTCAAATGCAATGGAAAGTCTGATCATCAACCTGCTAAGCTAATATAATAATGCACATTTACTTACGAAATCGACCATGTGCTAATTTGTTTGTTTGTCCAGACACATTCTAAACATGTACAATTACTGTACCAAAAAAATAAAAAATAAAAAATCCTTTTGAGGATGGTCTCCACTGGTTCTCAGTAGGGTTGTGGTCAGAGGATGATGCATACCCAAAGCAACTGAAGATTCAAATGGCATTTCTGCCACACGATGCTGACATCAGATGGTCCAATTAGATTTACATCGGTTGTTTAGGTAAGTATGCTAGATGTAAAAGATGTATGTGTGTACAAAAAAATAAAAAATCATTGCTAATGCTAATGCTATGGTTAGTGGCTAGCACGTCCGCCTCTCAGTACCAGTCCGGCCTTCCTGGGTGGAGTTTGCATGTTCTCCCCGTGTCTGCATGGGTCTTCTCCGGGTACTCCGGTCTCCTCCCACATTCCAAAGACATGCATGGCAGGTGAATTGGGCGCTCCAAATTGTCCCTCGGTGTGCTTGTGTGTGTCGATGGTTGTTCGTCACTGGGTGTCCTGCGATTGGCTGGCAACCAGTCCAGGGTATGTACCTCGCCTACTGCCCAGAGCCAGCTGGGATAGGCTCCAGCAA